>NW_028222426.1:15000-32500 GCF_056783735.1 Eptatretus burgeri | reverse complement strand
AGTAGGGTGAATATACTGGTTCTAGCTCACTTTTCCCCATGTAAATGAATGGGGATTTTCAGCGATTCCCTTTTTTTCCCCTAAAAATAAACCCCCTTTTTATCCGTTTTTCCCTGCTGTGCAGGAGTTTGGCTTTGTGAGGCAATGTTTTATGGTCGGATGCCCTTCCTGGACGCCTCTTACAACACAGGGATATGGTACACCTATTCTAACCGGGGCATACACCGGGACCAGTATACTGGTACTCATTTCGCCGACCTCGGAAGGATGACAGGCTGAGTCAACCCCCTGGTGTTAATTCAGCAGCTGAGCGGGATTCGAACTCGGGACACTGGGATCCCAAGCCGCCACCCTAACCACTAAGCCAACACCAGGCTTTGTATATATATAACCAGGCTATCCCAAGGTATATTTATTTGTCTCCCCTTTAACCTGGGGGTTGAACAGCTCACTCATTGAACCTATAAAGATTTGTTCATTCTCAAATTCCTTCAATAGTTTAATTTTCTTTGCACAATAATCCCCATCTAAAATATTGACAAACAAAACATTTGAATCTTTATATTTTTAAGATACCCCTTTTTGTGCCATTACGAAATGATAAACTTCTCTTAATGATCTCATCTGACCACCGCCCGAGTTGCAAATCATTTTTGTGTATAAACCACGCCATAAAAAAGTTTTGTTTCAAATGTTTTCAGCTCATGCCGTGAAAGTGAGGATGTGTTTTGTGGCACGGTCGTGCTGTGTGGTTTTAGACAGTCATGCTGTGAAAAAATAGGAACTATTCTGTGAGACAAGGTCTCGTGTTTATATTTTATCTCAGAACACGAACTGAAAACATTTGAATCGAAACCATTTTAAGTATGTTTTGTAAATGATTCATACAATCGCCCAGTTATTTTCCAAGCTGTCATTTCCTGTGGCCGCACCCAATGTTTAGGGAATTTTCTCATTGTAAGCCTTATAAGTGATTCACCAGACAAAGTTTCTGCCAGACAGGATTTTCATTTTTACAACTGAGACATGGATGATCTCTCTTCCGATGAAGGCAAAAGCTTACTACAGAGTTGGTAAGTTTGTTTGGTTTTCTCTTTGAACGATGAAGCAAATGATTATTAATTAAATCATGATAATTCTGATATATATATATATATTTTTTTCCCTGACAGGGCATTGGAAGAAATTGAGTTTACGTATCACGACGTGGTTCATGAAATTAATACTCTTATTGAAGAGATCAATGATTTTAGAAGAGAATTGAAAGACATTTTCAATGAGTGGCACGAAGTCTTATCACGTCCTATCATCTCGAAGGAATTAAACCAATGGTGAGACACGTGTGTGTGTGTCTGTCTTCCTACCTACCTCTCTCTGCTCTTATTGAAGAGATCAATGATTTATAATGACCGGTCTCTGATCTCGAATGAATTAAACCAATGGTGAGACACGTGTGTCTATGTGTGTCTATGTGTGTGTGTGTGTGTGTGTGTGCGTGTGTGCGTGTGTCTATGTGTGTCTATGTGTGTGTGTGTGTGTGTGTGTGTGTGTGTGTGTGTGTGTGTGTGTGTGTGTGTGTGTGCGTGTGTGGGTGTGTGTTGCTTTCCCTGTCTGTCTGTCTCTTCATCTATACCCTTGACTTATTTTTTTTTTTTTCAGCACTATCGCACAACATCAGCTGTTGAAGCAATCTTGTACAACACATGATTTTCTGGAGGTAAATATTTCTGAATTATTATTAATATCACTCTCTCTTTAGAATGTCGTCTAATGTTGGTTGCATTATTAGTTTGAACGCGGTTTTGTCAGTACACTGGAATTAATTTTATTGACCTTGAAAGGATGACAGGCTGAGTCGGCCTCCTGGTGTGTTAATTCAGTGGTCAACGAGGCTTACTCATATTACCATGTAATTATTATCCACTTTTTGTTTCAAAACAGAATATGGTGTCTGAGTTTCGAAATCACAAGACATCTGGAGAAGATTGCTGGGAAAGATTATACATTCTCGCAAATGAATATTTAATATTTTCAATATTAATAAATTATATTTGTTTTGTATACAATTACTTGATTCTGAATTACAAGAAGAGGATCAAAACATGAAGGGAGGTAAGGTGCGCCCCCCCAATAACCATTCACCCCCTCATCCCATCCCTCCCCTCCCCTTGTGTGTGTGTGGGGAAGGGTGGGGGGTGGGATGAGGAGGTGGTGGGTCAAGGTGGGGCGCACAGGGGGATGAGGGGGTGGGGCTTGTGTGGGAGGGGCTTGTGTGGGCGGGGCTTCGGTGGGGCTTGTGTGGGCGGGGTGTGGGTGGGGCTTGTGTGGGTGGGGCTTGTGTGGGAGGGGTTTATGTGGGCGGGGCTTCGGTGGGGCTTGTGTGGGCGGGGTGTGTGTGGGCGGGGTTTATGTGGGTGGGGCTTGTGTGGGAGGGGTTTATGTGGGTGGGGCTTATGTGGGCGGGGCTTCGGTGTGTGTTGTGTGGTCAGGATGTGGGTGCCGGGTTTATGTGGGTGGAGCTTGTGGGGGAGGGGTTTATGTGGACAGGGTTTATGTGTGTGGAGCTTGTGTAGACAGGACTTATGTGGGAGGGGTTGATGTGGGCAGGGTTTATGTGGGCAGGGGCGAATGTGGATGAGGTTTGTGTGGATCAATGGATGGGTGGAGAGATGGGTGGATGGGTGGATGAGTGGAGCTTGTGTGGATGGGTGGATAATTTTTTAATTAAATAAACATGTTGTGTGTGGGGGAACTAATTAACTAATCACTAATTATGTGAATATGGGTGGAGCTTGTGTGTGTGTGGAGCTTGTGTGGAGCTTGTGTGGAGCTTGTGTGGAGCTTGTGTGGAGCTTGTGTGGAGCTTGTGTGGAGCTTGTGTGGGGTTTGTGTAGGAGGGGTTTATGTGGGTGGGGCTTGTGTGGGTGGAGTCAAAAGGGGCGGAGTCAAAAAATTTCAATTTATTGGAGCTTGTGTGGGGTTTGTGTGTGGTGGGTTTGTGTGGGGCTTGTGTGGGCGGGGTTTGTGTGGGTGGGGCTTGTGTGGGTGGAGTCAAAAAGGGCGGAGTCAAAAAATTTCAATTTATCTTTGTCTTTTGTAATTCCTGTGAATAAAATGAACCTAAAATCTCTTCCCCTTCCAAATCATATATTTTATAAGTCCAAGGAACTGTATCTATTACATCAACAATTTTAAAAAGTTCTTTCGTCCATCGTTCAGTAAAACCCTTTTCAAAATGAGATTTCCACCTATATATTCTTACGATATCACCAACTTTGAACTTAGGTTTTCTGACATTAATCTCTTTTTCATATTTTAATTTTGTAAATGTTTCTGATGGCTTCATATTCGTTGACGTGTGAATCGTGTCATTATACTTATCCACAATATCCTGAATAAAAGATAACCATTGTTGTGAACCGAGTTGTGTGAATTTTTTATATAGTCTCTCTTTTAAGGTACGATTAAAACGTTCAACAACAACTGCCTTCCCTTCATTAAAGGTACTGTATAATGTAATACTGTTATTTTTAGAAAATTCATAAATGTCTTGTTATAAAACTCTCTACCCTCATCAGTCCACAATTTTTTAGGTTTTCTCTTACTTTTATTAAATATCTGTTGAAAAGCTAACATAAGAGTATTACCTGTTTTGTTTTTAAAGGGACAACCCACGCATATCTACTCCTCAAATCAATAACGGTTAAAGCATACTTGTACCCCTTATCATTATTGAGTTCAATCAAATCAGCAGACCAGATATAATCAACTTCCTTGGAATAAACTTTCCTTCTCTGAAACTTTGTGAATATTGGTTTATGTAATTCATCAGCTAATTGCTCTTCAGTCTTAATGGCATCATTAGAGCCTATGAAGTTTTTGAATTTCCAAGTCCAAGTTTCAATTTAGCACTAATCATCTTCTTCACGATGAACCTATCAACTTTTTCTCTCAAGGTTGGATTTTGTATCAGAGACAAATTATACAACATTTCTCTATCGGCTTCATGCTTTTCTTCCAACGTTGTGGTATTCCCATAATCAATATCGTGTCTCATGCACACTTCATCAACTCTATTGATTGGTTTACTCCAGGATTTAGGATTGTCTGCCTCATCTAATCTTTTATCCAAGTTTGTGCCTGGACCACAGAAAGAATACCCTGGAAGATGTAATTCCCCTGGTATTCCAGTAGTTGTAAATTTACTTCCTGATAAAAACTTTTGTATATCTCCTCCGAGTTTGTGTTTGGAGATAAATTGATTTTTTTTTGAACCACACACCGAACATATACCTTTTTGGATAACCCTGTTATTTTTACTTTTAATATATGAAATATTTTTAGTATTAGTTTTCTTTTTACATTTGAGACAATAACTCATTTATTTATGTGAAAAAGTCCTGCAGAGTGCAAAAACCTTTTTAGTTTCCAACATGCACATTTGAATCTTAATTTTTAAAACATAAAACCTTCACTCTCTCCTCCATTTATTTAAGAAAAAACTTGAATTAAAATGAATAGCTTGACGATGTCAATAGTCTTGAAGAAAATATTGCAAATAGACTTGTCAATTCTTTGTTTTCCTCCTCGGTGGGTTGAGTTTTTTTCTGTAATACCGCCAATCTTTTTTGAATCTAACTGGTTTCCATATTTTGATATTTATTTTGTCTCGCTCTTTCCTCCCTCTCCTCCCTCTCTCTCTTCTCTTTTTCCTCCTTCTCTTTCTTCTCCCTCTCCTCCTTCTCTCTCTTCTCTTTTTCCTCCTTCTCTTTCTTCTCCTTTTCCTCCTTCTCTTTCTTCTCCCTCTCCTCATTCTCCTTTTCCTCCTCTTCCCTCTCTTCTTCAACTCCTTCCTCATCCCTTACTATCCTTGAATCGTTTACACCCCATAGAATATTATACATATATTCATCAGGATTTCTTGTTATTCCTGCATCGAAAATAATTTTTTTACAACAGGAAACCAATAAAATTTCTTTTGAATTTCTAAAAGAGCCTTACCTTTTCTTAACTTTATAATTTTTTCATTATTTAACATTCTAATTAAATCTAAAGTTGTCGGTTTATCAACATCAGCATAATGCCAATCTTTTATTGAAAATACCTCATTCTTATGTTGTAGAACATATTTATTAAAATACCGAATACCCTTTTCTTGAAGGTATGCTTGGACACAGAAATGATAATTTTCTTGAAGCCTTCTTGCTGTCATTTATGTATTAGAAATATATGTTAGAATAATATTATGTCACCAAACACCTCCCCATCTTCCCATAGTTAAATCATTTTGTATTTCCTTACTTATTATATATAATCCTGTTTTTCTGTTTTCATGAGATAAACAAGGGCAAAACCATTATTATATTTACCCTTATTAAATTCTTTTATTTGTTGTTTACTAATCGTGGACCCACAAAACTCATTCTCGATACCAAGTGGATAATATTCTTCCTTACGAGACTGATTTAATTGTTCCAGGTCTTCGAGGTTAATTTTAAATGACCAATTATACCCTAAATCATTCATATCATACCCCCATTGTTCTATTCTCATACAAACGATACGCCCTTCTTTATAAAAATTTATTTTAATTCGAACTGTGAATTCTGTATGACCTGGAGATAATATCAACACTTCTGTATCTTTGGAATACACAGCCGTTTTATTCAAGTATATATATTGTGATAAATCGCTTAATCTCACCAAGTCATTCGCGTCAGTTGGGCTTGGATAATTTTTAATTTATAAGCATTTTTCATGTTAATATTTTTGTTTATATTATATTTATGTCGTTCAGCCTGTGCCTTTGTATAATAATTTGATAAATCAATATCCAGTTCTTGAGATACACCAAAGATAGAACCATCTTTACCAACATAAGTCATTTATATTAGATTAAAAATAATATCATAAAATTTTTTATTTTTGTTGAGTTGAAATAACACATATAGACATAATTGACCACAACACTTGGAATTTAATTCTTGGACTTGAAATGTTTGATAAACACCATTCTGTAAGAATTTTATGACTTCAACAGGTGGTGGAAGACCAAAACTATCAAAATAATATTTGTCTTGATTATTAAAAATACAAACCCAATGAGAACCGTTCCCATTATTATCTTCTAAGTTCATAATAATATTCTTTGTATGTTTCGGCACATTTGTTAATTCATCTCTCATACAAATAACCACATTTTGAATTTTTAATTTCTTACAATATTTGGCAAGTTGTAAATTTGATGTTGTATTCTTTCCAAATTCTTTCAACCACTCATCAATGCTCATTTATTTATTAGAAAGATATAATCCATTACCTCTTTTCGTTAATTTTACACCTGCTTGTGCAATAGAAGAAAGCATATCTCCAACTAACAATCTCGCTTTATCAGGCAGACCTTCAAGTTTTTCAGCAAAATCTACAATTACGCCACTTCCACTAATTTGTTTCTCCAACTCTTTGTTATGTCTTTCCAATTCTTTTTGAGCCTGGAGTTGAGCCTTCCTTTCGTTGGCAGTTTTCACCGCTGTTGAAATACCACCCGTCAATGCTCCAACCGCACTTAAACCAGCAAATAAAGGAATTAGAAATGGGAGAAATCCTCCACTCGTCTCTCTTATTGAATATTTTTTCAACATTGGTTTTGTCATTTTAATTTTAAGTGAGCCAGTGTCATTCAAGATTTTAACCTGTTCTCTTGTGAGCAAAACATCAATTCTTACTGCTCCTTTTCTCTGAATTGTATTAACGTTAATCGTACAAGGCTTTTGATTTTGAACACAAGATGATAGTTTATGAAGATTGATTTGATTAACATATACCCCAGTTGGTACTTTGCCACTCATTTATTTAACAAAAAATTATGTGAGACTAATCATCACACCATTATCTGTATTAATCTGCAATTCTGTTTCTTCCAAAAGCAAACAATATGTATCAACTTCTTCACTCTCTCCTCTTTCAATGTATAGGGAAGTATCCACTCGATTAGACTTTATAGTTTCCTTTTGCGCGCTCAGGTCAAACGCATAGATTGTATACAAACTTTTAAATGCTGTCATATCCAAAATAGGTTCTTTATTTCCATTACTTTCACACACCTTTTGGTAAGACTTGTATGCTTCAGCAAAATCATTTTTTTCCCAATTAATTTCCAATCTATCTCGTGGATAAAATGTTCCATCTAGAGAACGCGAAGTTGTTTCACCTTAGCATTATCACTCAATGCATTATTCTTATCAGTCGCAGTATCACCATCTGGCTTTTTAAAAATGATCCACAGATATCGTGGCTTTCCTTCCAGAACACCCAAATTCCACGTGTAAGTAGTTTGATTGAGTTTAACGTGTTGACATCTTCTTTTGAGGTATGATACACTGAGTGGTTTCTTTGAGTTAAGTCTTCGATTCAACATCTCTTCTGTTTTAAGATTAGGAGTATATTCACTGATATACCAACTCATCTCCTCAATTACAAATTTATTCTGATCACCAAAAGCATTACCAACACCAAAAAGCAATCTATTTTCATTATCATTCCTTTGTAGTTGAAATCTAATTTTAAGACCATACAGAACTTTATCATGATCACAAAATCCAAATATACCTTTAAGAGGAACCGCCACAGTAAAACTATTTTCTGCTTTTGTATCATCATTATACGCTCCTTTCCTTTGAATATATCCAGGGTCTGTGTTTGTTCCCGTTGACATATCAGGAATAAAACCTTCGACAGACCCCTTTCCCATTCTATCACTGAATGTATAGAGTGTAAATTTTATCATTTCAGATACAGCAGAGACATAATCAACCGCTTCAACTTCTTGTGTTCCAATATACAAACGCACACTATCAAACATTTTCCAGAAGAAATCATTTACAAGTGTAGCGTTTGTGTTATTCCAACTTTAGTGAATTTAAATTTACACAACAAGAAACTTTCGGAGAGATTCAAATAGGTTTGTTGATTATTTATTTCAAAACTTTTTGTACCATTCGTATTCCAGTCTGTTCCAGTTATTGCATTTACCTTGAAGTAATCTTCTTTTTAGTGGAGTTTGAGATAATAATAGTATCATCCAAATCATAGATACTATCAATTGCTTCCATACTTGTATTTATTTAGGAAAAAAGATGTTAAAACTTTTGAAACCCTGATCCAAGTATTTGAATTATTTTCTGTCGTTCTTGGGGGGACAACTGAGTTTTGCCTTTCTTAATTTCTTTTATTGCTTGTAATTTATGAGATTCCTTCTGAGCATCTTTTATACTCTTTACAGCACCTGCTACATTTCCCACAGCAGAAGCAGTTGAACCAATTAGATCTTTATGTTTAAGAATAGTTGAACCAATACCCATGAGAGTATCAATTATCCCATCTCCTCTAAATTGATGTCCAACACCCCTTTGTCTCTTAGGTTTATAGTATCCTCTACCAAGATACATACCTTCACCCTTGTAGTATGGGGAAAGGAACATCCCATCCCCTGTAATTATTTTATATTTTCCCAACTCGTGTTTCCTCACAATAACCATCGTATTTATTTATTGGAAAACTTCACGTAGGTGAATTCTGATGGATATAACTTCTCCATTAAAAGAAATCACCACGATTATCTTGGTCGGTTATCCTAAAATTTACTCTGTGTATGGTTTTCCTGACACAGGTAGATAAACCAAATTTTTAGGTTCCATATTAAATTTATAACCAATTGGGGTTGAGTATGCACTGAATGAAAATATTGTATTTGTTTTTTTCCATCATTATAAGCACCATCAATCAAATCACAGTGAATTAACACCGAATTTATTCCTGAGGATATTTGAATGACATTATCACTGTAAAACGTCCCATTAGTTTCAATCTTTTTGAGGAGAAACCCAATAACTCTCTAAATGAATTATCAATTGTGAAATCAACCTTGTAGTTATTTTTAACTTTAATCGTTGATTTTGAAGTATGTTTTTGAATGTTTATAACAATATTTTTTGGTTCATCACCCTGTTCTTTCATAAGGCGAGCAATTTCGGAAGATATTTGAGAAATCTCATATGCTCGGGTGAGACTGTTATCGTTTTGTATCCACTTCCGGGATTATAACTAAACTTGTCATTTTTATCAGTTATATTAAATAAGGTATTATAAGTTTCCATGGACAATAAAGATGCCTCATATTCTTTTGTTGTGTCAAGTTGTAGTGGGTATGGGAATGAAGATGTGTGGTCGCTTGTTGTGAAATTGAAACTAAGGATTGTGCTTCTCATCTTATTTAATATGAGATAAAATGTCTTTATATTGATATTTATTAATTATTTTCATGTTCATCAACTGGTCTAAAATGGCTGATGCTTCATTAAAACAATTGTTATTTCCAGCCTTCTGACTGCCTAACAACAATAACAGTCTATTAACTAATTGCGATGGGTCATTTGGAAGAAAACTAACACCTGAACCAAGGATACTTAAAGCCTGAATAATGTGTTTCTCCTTCTCATTCTTCCTACTTTTACCAGAAAGAATAACCTTATAATTTAGAGTGTTCAGCAAATCAATATATACTCTATCATCATTATTTTCCATATCCAATGGTTTATCAATATACTTTGATTCATCCTTCACAGTTGAACCTTGTCTTCCATCTTTTGTGAGAAGAAACATTAATCTCGGAGTTAGTTTAACAGGGGGTTGAGCAGAACTTAAGAACCTTAATTCATCATTAAATATCAATACCTTTTCTTGAACAAGATGAAATATTGCTGGTTGTTCTGTTGGAATGAGTCCTGCTTTGGTTTTTGAATCCGCTGAATATTCATTGTTTTGAACAGCATTCACAATATAATCACGGGGTTGATTAATCTCTTCCAGTTGTTGAAATACACCTTCATCATCATATTCTAATTCTCCTATATGCTCTAATTCTTCCTCCGTCATTTGACTGAAATCTTTCAACATTTGGAGCTTTCTGGGAGTATATTCTACTGTGGGAACTGTGGAAACATCTTTCATTTTTCTTGGGAAGTTTTTAAAAGTGGTTTAAAAAATTTCTCTTGTTTTCTTTCAAATGCTTCTTCGCCCGTTAGTTTCTGTCTGCGTTTCTTCTTTATGTCTTCCTGTTGTTTTACAACTTTTGAAACCAACTCTTGATGTTCCTTAAATCTTCTTGCTCTTTCTTTTACATCCATTTATTTATTGTAAAATATCATTTAATGAATTGTAAAGATCAACAGGGAAATTTTCCTTTTCTTCATCATTCAAGTAGATGTGTTCAAATAAATCCTTTTCTTTAAATATTTCATCAAATTCTTTATTAACATTAATGCGAGTTGTAATTTCTTCTTCACTAATACTTGCATCTCTGCTTTTCATACGTTTGCGTTGAGTTTCTTCATCAACATCAAAACCGAATGATAAAATCTTCACTCCACTCAGATGTTTAATAATTTGTCTCGTTCCTTCTGGATTAGTTTCTAATATCCCAACACCACCAGATTTTAGTTTCCTTAACTCACTCTTACAATGTGAATATTTTGTTGTACCAAGAGAAACCTCCTCAAACATTTGACCTTCATTCCTCAATCGCATATGTTCCTCCACTGAAATATAGTGATAATCTTCACCTTTTACTTCTCCAGGTCTTATTGCTCTAGTTGTTGTTGATACAATGCGTATCACGGGGTGTTTTTAAGTAAATTTACAATATTCTCATTTGTACTACACAAGAACCTTGATTTATGAAAGTTTTTCCAGAAGCAGATTTACCCACAAGATTTATAATAATAGTTGTCATTTATATATGTAATTGTTTATAAAACAAAAAATATATCCCTTAATATCTCATCTTGTTTCACAACAATATATTTATATTTTTCAGTCGTGTGCTTCATATAATCCTCAAATTTCTTTTTACTACATAATCTAGAACAATTATCTCTCCAAAAATTATTGATCTCTATTGAATTTAACTTGAATAAAATAAAAGTATTAGCATTGTTTCTGATGGAGCAGCGAGGAAGTTGAAAGTACGATTGACTAAAATAAATACAATTACAAGAAGAATGTTTCGTTCTTGTGTAGTAGGTGTGCATTACCGTTTGGTTTCTCTCATGAACATAATCATCAAAGATAACGAGGTTCTTTTTTGATTTATCCAAATCTTGGGAGACGGTATATCATCCGTATTATCACTAAGAATACAAGTTATAGGATTTGATTTCTTTTTACATCTCTGTGTATCACAAAATAGTTGAATTATATCTTCAATGTTATAATCATTTAGGTTTTTTGACGTTTAAATAAACCGATTATATCTTCTTTTTGAAGACCAGCATTAAAACCTTGTGAGAGTAGTTGATACTCTGGTTGAAAACTTCGACTTTGCGAAAACTATTAAATTGTCATAATCTAAAAAGTTGGGAGTGAGGAGCATTTTTAAAAGTAAGCAGGTTTTTCCACATCCACTTGAACCAACTATGAGACATCTTAATGAATTTGGGAGATTTTTATGGTTGTTAAATTTTATCTTATTTTCCCAAATAGGTAAAAAATCATTCATTTATATATTTGAAAAACAGGTTATTTAATTTATTATTGGCTTTTTAGAAACTCTATATTTTATCCTAAGTTCAGGTTTAATTTCAAGATAATCCATTATTTTATTTATACAATATCTTGTGTTGATATTTCCCTGAAAATTACATCCATGAATAATATACAACAACAATCCTTTGAACATTTCTCTTATACGTTCAGTTTCTTCCCTTGTAAGGAAAGGTGTGTTATCATCCTCATACTTTACATTCATTTCTCTAATCAATCTTGTAAAGTAATTCATTTTTGGTGTAAATCTAAAAGAATTATTTTCCTTTTTATATTTTTATTATCATTAATTAGAAGATAATCACAGAATATACATTGTTTATAGGCTTTTGACTCTGTGTTTAATCCCCGTCTTTCACACGCAGGACAATTCTCAAATTTGTCATATGGAGAATCAGGAAAGTCTAGCATATTTATAAAGTAAAACTTTACTTAAACTGAAATTCATCTATACTTTCAGTTGTATATTACCATCGATATCGATATACTTTTTTCATTATCAGATTCAACGACAACATTTTTTATATTAAAGGTAATTTTAAAATTATCGTTAACTACTATTGAACGAAATGTCATTTCACCTGATATATTAACATCCTTTATTTCATCCAGGATTTACATCTTTAGGGTTGTTGAAAAAAATACAAATTTCTCCTTGCATATTACAGATGGTCTTATCTTTTCTTTCTAAAGCTTCATCCATAAGGTTTTTGTTCTTTGATACTTTTTCTTGTTTCATTGCTTTTTCTAGTTTTGAATATATTACTAGAAGGAGAGGAGAAACTTTTGTTAGAGATACTTTAATTGATGTTCTACCAGGTATACTAAAAGCCCTTCCACTGAAGGAAATTGAAGAACTCATATTATTTACCATAATAGTTTTTATCCAATAGTTGTTATATTTATCTTTGTTCAATTTTACATCCTTGACATATTTCTCAGTATCTTTAACAGATGAAGAGATTGATTGAAACTTGTCTTTTGTGTCTTGAAACATTGTATTTATTAAGTGAAAAAGTTGGAGGATAAAATGGTTTTAAGCACAGATTCACCTGTAAAACAAACGAAATTTTCATCAAGAAAATTTTAGTTTAAGCAAAGTTTTATTCTATAAATATGGTGAATACAACGTACTGCGATGTTTGTAATCACGAATATAAACATTATAGAAAACACCTCCGAACCAACAAACACACATTTAATCTGTTTCATAAAATATCTCCTCTTGAGTTGGAAAGAAAACATTGTGATATCTGTTCAAAGGATGTTTTGAAGAGTAGTTATAATAAACATCTTCAATCACAAAAACACAAGAAAAATGAGTTTAAAGTAAAGGGAGACTATTATATTGAAAACACTGATGGGGCATTTAAAGGGCATATAAAAATAAGGATTTTTCAATTTGGAGAACCCGGTCCATCATCAATAGCTGAATCAATTGAAATAGTGAAACCTGATGTTGAAAATTTTATTAAAAAAACATTAAAAGAAATGAAAACTTTGAAGTTTTATATGGGAGTGAAAATGAATATGAAAAGACAAGATGAAGAACAAACTCCTTATATGAGAACAGATCTTCATTTTATAACATCATTTCAAGATTTTTGAATAGTGGGGTTTATGAAGAACTATCAAGACAAGAGGAGGATGTTGATAATACAGTGGTAGGAAGTGGATTCAATATTAAAAAATAATCTTTTTAGATATAAACATTCTAAAATCAAACCCTCTTAAAGCTTCTTCTTATATTGAATTACCAAAAGAAATAAAACTAAAGAAGGCAGATGTTAATATTAAGAACAATGAAAATAAATGTTTTCTCTGGTCTGTTATTGCTCACTTACATCCACCAAAATGTAATTCAGAAAGAGTAAAACAATATATGAAATATGAGAATACCTTGGACATTAAAGATTTTAAATTCCCAATGCCACTAACAGATATTCCTAAATTTGAGAAAAAGAATAATCTTTCTATTAATGTATATGGATTAACGGATACAAACAAAGTTCAAATATTAAAAATTTCAAACAACTATAAAAATGAAGAAACACACATTGATCTTTTATATTTTAGTGTTGGAAAGAATTCACATTACACATACATCAATAATTTATCAAGATTAATCTCTTCTCAGGTATTCAGAACAGCAAACAAAATATATCCTTGTAAGCGATGTCTTAATTCATTTCATACAAAAGAACGATTAGAACAACATTCAAAATATTGTAGTAATCATAAATCAGCTGTAATTACAATGCCTAAACCTGGTGAAAAGATTTCTTTTGAAGATTATAATAAATCTATCATGCACCCATTTGTGATATACGCTGATTTTGAGTGTATCCTTAAAAAGATAAATACTGCTTCTCCTAATCCAAAAGAACCATATACAAATAAATATCAAAAACATATTCCTTGTGGTTTCTGTTATTATATCAAATCATCTGTTGGAGAAAAGTATAACAAACTTGAACATTATCGTGGAAAAAATGCTTCACAAGAGTTTGTAAAACGATTAGAAAAGGATTGTATAAGACTCACTAAATTAATGAAAGAAACAAATGAACCGATGAAATTAACCAAAGAAGAAAAATTAGAATTTAGAATGAACAATATCTGTCATATTTGTGAGGGAAATTAAGGAGTCTAAAGTTAGAGACCATTGTCATCTTACTGGTAAATATAGAGGTCCCGCTCATTCCTGTTGTAATCTTAATTATAAATTACCTTCTTTTATTCCAGTCTTTCTTCACAACAGCGCCAACTATGATACACATCTATTTATAAATGAACTTTCAAAAACACCAGGGAATATTTCTGCCATAACAAACACAAGTCAAAAGTATATTTCATTTTCAAAAATGATATTCACAAAACCTTTAACTCGTATTAGGTTTCTAGATTCTTACAAGTTTATGGGAACACCACTAGCCTACCTCGCATCAAATCTAAGCTCCACGGACTCTTTTCCAAATCTTAATTCATTCTTTCCAAAAGAGGAAATTCTCACTAAAGAGGAAATTCAGATTAAAGAGAGAATTCAAAGTAAAGAGGAAACTGTAATTAATGAAGAAATTCTAACTGAAGATGAAATTCTAATCATAAAGAAAATTCGAACAATGAATGAAATTCTAACTAAAGAGGAAATTCTGATTAAAGATGAAATTCTGATTAAAGAAGGAATTCTTACGAGAGAGGAAATTCAAACAAGGAATGAAATTCAAAGTAAAGAGAAAATTCTTACAAGTAAGGGAATTTATCCTTATGATTATATGGATTCATTTATGAGATTTAAAGAAACACAACTTCCATCAAAGAAAGTTTCTATAATAACCTTTATGAAGAAGAGATAAGTGATAAGGAATATAAACACGCACAAGAAATATGGAAATTATTTAAGATAAAGAACCTTGGAGAATATCACGATTTATATCTAAAAACAGATGTTTTATTGTTAGCTGATGTGTTTGAGGCTTTTAGAACACTCTGTCATAATAAAAATTGTTATGGATTAGACCCTGCCCACTATTTCACAGCTCCTGGTTTAGCTTGGAGTGCAATGTTGAAAATGACAAAACAAGATATAGATTTAATCAGTGATGTGGATATGCTTTTGATGATTGAGAAGTCCAAGAGAGGTGGAATATCACAAGTATGTTCAAAAAGATATGCTAAAGCAAATAATAAATATCTTCCAAATTATGATAGTGAAAAAGATAGTAATTATTTGATGTATTTTGATGCTAATAATTTGTATGGATGGGCAATGTCTCAATCTCTACCTTATGGTAAATTAGAGTGGGTGGAAGAAAAGGATTATGAAAAGGCTTTGATGAATATTGTTATTTCTTCTCAAGAGGAATTGAATGACGAAGAAGAAGGTTATTATTTTGAAGTTGATTTGAGGTACCGAGTGTTCTTCATAATAAGCATAAAGACCTTCCTTTTGCATGTGAGAAAGAAACCCCAAAGAAAGAATGGTTCAGTGATTATCATAAAAGTTTTAATATTAAAGGCAAATCAACAGAAAAGTTATTAACAACATTCTATGATAAAGAGGGATATGTTTTACATCAGAGAAGCTTAAAACAGTTTTTGAGAGAAGGATTGAGAGTAGCTAAAATTCATAGAGTTTTAAAATTTAAACAAAGTCCTTGGGTGAAAAAGTATATTCAATTCAATACAGATATGAGAGCAAATACAAAAGTAAAATTTGAAGGGGACTTTTATAAATTAATGAATAATGCTGTATTTGGAAAGACTATGGAAAATGTTAGAAACAGGCAAAACATTAGATTCGCAACATCTTGGAAAGAAGCTTGAGATTGATAAATAAACCAAGTTTTGAGAGAGAAGAGGTTTTTCAGAGAACTTTTCTGCAATTCATATGAAAAAGGAAAGTATTGTAATGGATAAACCAATTTATATTGGAACAGCAGTTCTTGATTTATCAAAGATATTGATGTATGATTATTTGTATAATGACTTAAAGAAAGAGTATGGTGAAAATGTTTCATTGTTGTATATGGACACTGATAGTTTTATCCTAGATATAAAAACTGATGATGTTTATGAAGATATGAAGAAAAATATTGGAGTATATGATACAAGTAATTTCAGCAAGAAGAGTGAGTTATTTTCCAAAAAGAATGAAAAGGTTATTGGTAAGTTTAAGGATGAGTTGGGTGGAAAAGTAATGAGTGAGTTTATTGGATTGAGAGCAAAGGCATATGCTTATAAGTATGGTGATCAGATTGATAAGAGGTTAAAGGGAATAAAGAAATATGTAATAAAGAAATCAATAACTTTTAGAAATTATTATAATTGTTTGATGAATAAGAAAGAAGAATACAGGAAAATGAATACAATAAGAAGTTATAAACATAACATATATAGTGAAGAAGTAAATAAAAAGGCATTTGGAGCCTTTGATGATAAGAGATTTATTTTAGATAATGGAATAGATTGTGTTCCATATGGATATTGTATGATAGAGTGTATAAAATAGATTGCGTTTTAACGATGGGAAGAAGGGTTAGGGTTTTTTAAGGGCTACCGCCGCGTTTTTTCACAATATATAAATGGTTAAACCAAGTATTAATCAAACTAAAGAGTGGAGAAAATCTCAGTCTTGGTATATAAATGGAAAACATAATGAATGTGAAAAATATCAAATAAGTCTTATTGAAAAAATAACTAAAACAAAGGTAAATAAAACAAATAAGCGAATCAATTTAAAAAGTAGTAAGTTAGAGGATGTAAAGAAAAAAATGAATATCCTTGAATGGACTGAAAACTTTGATGGTTATCAATTGAACAATGAAAAAACAATTTACTATAATCTCAAAATGATATGTGGCTCAGGAGGTGGTCAGATGAGATCATTAAGAGAAGTTTATCATTTCGTAATGGCACAAAAGGGGTATCTTAAAAAATATAAAGATTCAAATGTTTTGTTTGTCAATATTTTAGATGGGGATTATTGTGCAAAGAAAATTAAACTATTGAAGGAATTTGAGAATGAACAAATCTTTATAGGTTCAATGAGTGAGCTGTTCAACCCCCAGGTTAAAGGGGAGACAAATAAATATACCTTGGGATAGCCTGGTTATATATATACAAAGCCTGGTGTTGGCTTAGTGGTTAGGGTGGCGGCTTGGGATCCCAGTGTCCCGAGTTTGAATCCCGCTCAGCTGCTGAATTAACACCAGGGGGTTGACTCAGCCTGTCATCCTTCCGAGGTCGGCGAAATGAGTACCAGTATACTGGTCCCGGTGTATGCCCCGGTTAGAATAGGTGTACCATATCCCTGTGTTGTAAGAGGCGTCCAGGAAGGGCATCCGACCATAAAACATTGCCTCACAAAAAGCCAAACCCCTGCACAGCAGGGAAAAACGGA
>NW_028222425.1:27500-30000 GCF_056783735.1 Eptatretus burgeri | reverse complement strand
GCTGGGACACGTGGCTCCCTTTGGCAGGCACGACCCTCTGCCGATTCTCCCGCTATGGCACCCCCGGGCACTACACTGCCTCCGAGCCTACCAGCTCCCTAACACCGGGGAGTGCCCCCCATGGCACCTCCCCTGAAACGCACACGTGGCAGGCCGGCCTCCCGGGCCCCTTTCCGAGGGTCACCCGTGCCCACAACACTGCCCACGCGGCTAATGGCGCCCCGGGCCCCCCGCACCAAGCAGGCGCACCCGTGCCCACTACTCTATCCCGGCCCCCCATGGGCCCATGGCCTACCGCGGCCGACTAGCCTGGTGCCCGGGGTACCCACTCAGCGATACTCACCTTTCGCAGCCACGCTCCCAAGCCCGTAAACAGGGCTCCTGCACCCCTCCAAATGGGTCTCGAGCCTACATTCCCACCAACAGCAAAACGACCTCCATTTTTCAATTTGACTAACCCCCTAACTCACTCTACACTGACCCCGGGGTCCCTTGGGCAGGAGTCACTCCTCCCCCCAATCACTCATCGCACCATGCATTCCCCATTCGCTCCATACACACAGACCCGCTGGCCTCACTCACTCAACATGTACACGTACTCACCTCACAACCCACAACTCTTCAACACACTCACCGCTGAACTCTGCCATCCTTCTAACTACATCCCCTAACTAACTCGTGCTCCCACGTCGTCCCTTAAACTACAGCACGTTCCTTTTAACACTACGTAGCTAAACTACGTCAACTCTACACATCCAAAGTCTGTCTCTGTCTCCAAATCAATCATTTTATTTCCCAACCTAAATCTGGCTACAATCCCTCTAACTAATCCATTCCACGGGCCCCATGAGGACTTACCCCTGCCCCATGGAGCCGGTCTAGCTAAGCTAACCCTTCCCCCGAACTAGTTTCCATCCTGTGCCCAGATAAGGGGGTCTTCCACCCCTTGCCCAGGAATCCTTTGCACCCGAAAGTGAGGCTTACTGTTTTTTTTTTTCATGCGCAGCACCTGCGCGGCAACTCAGAGCTCGCGCACTTTGTACCTGCCCGTGACGTCATGCAGCTGCACGTGTTCCTCGTCCCTCCTTGGACGGTACCATCCGGCAGAGATACCCCTCCCGCCGGATTCCAACCCCACGTGCAGCCATGACGTCACCGTGCGCATAAAAAAAAAACACAAGCCCCACGTCTCGAGGGGTTCCCCACGCAAACACATGTGCTTTGCCCGTTGGAGCTTAACACACACGATCGCGTGGAGAACCCGTCCGGTCCAAATCCGTTTACCTGCCTAAACTTTGTCCGTCCGCGGGATCGGCAAATCCACCGCGTGCGTTTCCGGACCGGGACTTCACTCTCGCAAGCGAGCACGTGGTGGCCTCGTGCGTTGCACAGCACGAACCGCGTGCTCACTGCTGGGTGAACCCGGCACGGTCCCCGAAACAACTACAGCCGCTACCCGGCTTTCTTTCTTCTCATGTCGCCTTCGTCGTCGCCATTCAACCCACGCACACCTGCGTGTTACGACGCACACAGTCCACTCCATCACATTCACACCGGGAGACGCGGCTGCGTGCTCCCGCATGCCAACCGACATCTCCCTCTCATACCGCTCTCTCACACACACGGTCTCCCTTGCACACAGCGACCTTGCACACGGCCGTTCACTCACGCGTGCGGGGGCACTCACCCGCGGTGCCTCACTCGCACTCCGTGCCTCATCCACACACGCGGGGGCACTCAACCGCGGTGCCTCATTCACACACACGGCGACACTCACACACGGTTCCTCATCCACACTGGCCGTTCCATCCACACACACGGCCTCACTCACACACGGCGTGCTGGGAAGCACGCACTCCGGCACCATCGCCACCACACCACTCACACACGGGGTCGCTTCCACACACGGGGACGCACTCACACCTTGCACCACACACACAGGGACAACCACACTGGGGATTCGTGTCCCCATAAGGGTCTCCGGGGCCTCTATACCCCCCAAGCTTTCCGTGCACCCGTTCACAGCACTCCTCCTCTCAACCTCGCAAAGCACGACCGAACTCACCTGGTCGTGACTCGCCTCAAGGGGGCATACTCCCTCCCCTCGTTCCTGGAGGAGGCCATCCAGGTGCTCGCACTGGGTCTCTACCCAGTCCGCCAGCTCACCCCCGTTGTCCTCCACTACCTCCGTGTGTGTGTGCGCGTCACTTACCCCGTCTTCATCGTGTTGTCTCTCCTCTATTTTTTCTGTCTCCCGTGTCTCTATACATTTATAAGTTTCTGTCGTCGTCACCTCGTGTCTCGTCTCACACGTTTTGGTCTCCCCATTTAATTTTTCCCTCTTGGTCACCGTCGATTCCTCTGTCACGACCCTTGCCCAACACGCCCCCCGAATTATTTTTTCACCCGCCTCCATCGCGGGCCTGTCAGCCGTTGCACCCCCTTCCAGCTCGTTTGCTCCCACACGTGGAGTCGCCATTCCCAGCTCCCTGGTCACGGC
>NW_028222425.1:7500-20000 GCF_056783735.1 Eptatretus burgeri | reverse complement strand
ATTATTGAGTTCAATCAAATCAGCAGACCAGATATAATCAACTTCCTTGGAATAAACTTTCCTTCTCTGAAACTTTGTGAATATTGGTTTATGTAATTCATCAGCCAATTGCTCTTCAGTCTTAATGGCATCATTAGAGCCTATAAGTTTTTTGAATTTCCAAGTCCAAGTTTCAATTTAGCACTAATCTTCTTCTTCACGATGAACCTATCAACTTTTTCTCTCAAGGTTGGATTTTGTATCAGAGACAAATTATACAACATTTCTCTATCGGCTTCATGCTTTTCTTCCAACGTTGTGGTATTCCCATAATCAATATCGTGTCTCATGCACACTTCATCAACTCTATTGATTGGTTTACTCCAGGATTTAGGATTGTCTGCCTCATCTAATCTTTTATCCAAGTTTGTGCCTGGACCACAGAAAGAATACCCTGGAAGATGTAATTCCCCTGGTATTCCAGTAGTTGTAAATTTACTTCCTGATAAAAACTTTTGTATATCTCCTCCGAGTTTGTGTTTGGAGATAAATTGATTTTTTTGAACCACACACCGAACATATACCTTTTTGTATAACCCTGTTATTTTTACTTTTAATATATGAAATATTTTTAGTATTAGTTTTCTTTTTACATTTGAGACAATAACTCATTTATTTATGAGAAAAATTCCTGCAGAGTGCAAAAACCTTTTTAGTTTCCAACATGCACATTTGAATCTTAATTTTTAAAACATAAAGAATCCTAAGAAATGCCTTCACTCTCTTCTCCATTTATTTAAGAAAAAACTTGAATTAAAATGAATAGCTTGACGATGTCAATAGTCTTGAAGAAAATATTGCAAATAGACTTGTCAATTCTTTGTTTTCCTCCTCGGTGGGTTGAGTTATTTTCTGTAATACCACCAATCTTTTTTGAATCTCACTGGTTTCCATATTTTGATATTTATTCATTCTCTCTCTTTCCTCCCTCTCTCTCTTCTCTCTTTCCTCCTTCTCTCTCTTCTCCTTTTCCTCCTTCTCTTTCTTCTCCCTCTCTCTCTCTTCTCTCTTTCCTCCCTCTCTCTATTCTCTCTTTCCTCCTTCTCTCTCTTCTCCTTTTCCTCCTTCTCTTTCTTCTCCCTCTCCTCCTTCTCTTTCTTCTCCCTCTCCTCCTTCTCCTTTTCCTCCTCTTCCCTCTCTTCTTCAACTCCTTCCTCATCCCTTACTATCCTTGAATCGTTTACACCCCATAGAATATTATACATATATTCATCAGGATTTCTTGTTATTCCTGTATCCAAAATAATTTTTTTTACAACAGGAAACCAATAAAATTTCTTTTGAATTTCTAAAAGAGCCTTACCTTTTCTTAACCTTATAATTTTTTCATTATTTAACATTCTAATTAAATCTAAAGTTGTCGGTTTATCAACATCAGCATAATGCCAATCTTTTATTGAAAATACCTCATTCTTATGTTGTAGAACATATTTATTAAAATAACGAATACCCTTTTCTTGAAGGTATGCTTGGACACAGAAATGATAATTTTCTTGAAGCCTTCTTGCTGTCATTTATGTATTAGAAATATATGTTAGAATAATATTATGGCACGAAACACCTCCCCATCTTCCCATAGTTAAATCATTTTGTATTTCCTTACTTATTATATATAATCCTGTTTTTTCTGTTTTCATGAGATAAACAAGGGCAAAACCATTATTATATTTACCCTTATTAAATTCTTTTATTTGTTGTTTACTAATCGTGGCTCCACAAAACTCATTCTCGATACCAAGTACATAATATTCTTCCTTACGAGACTGATTTAATTGTTCCAGGTCTTCGAGGTTAATTTTAAATGACCAATTATACCCTAAATCATTCATATCATACCCCCATTGTTCTATTCTCATACAAACGATACGCCCTTCTTTATAAAAATTTATTTTAATTCGAACTGTGAATTCTGTATGACCTGGAGATAATATCAACACTTCTGTATCTTTGGAATACACAGCCGTTTTATTTAAGTATATATATTGTGATAAATCGCTTAATCTCACCAAGTCATTCGCGTCAGTCGGGCTTGGATAATTTTTTTAATTTATAAGCATTTTTCATGTTAATATTTTTGTTTATATTATATTTATGTCGTTCAGCCTGTGCCTTCGTATAATAATTTGATAAATCAATATCCAGTTCTTGAGATACACCAAAGATAGAACCATCTTTACCAACATAAGTCATTTATATTAGATTAAAAATAATATCATAAAATTTTTTATTTTTGTTGAGTTGAAATAACACATATAGACATAATTGACCACAACACTTGGAATTTAATTCTTGGACTTGAAATGTTTAATAAACACCATTCTGTAAGAATTTTATGACTTCAACAGGTGGTGGAAGACCAAAACTATCAAAATAATATTTGTCTTGACTATTAAAAATACAAACCCAATGAGAACCGTTCCCATCATTATCTTCTAAGTTCATAATAATATTCTTTGTATGTTTCAGCACATTTGTTAATTCATCTCTCATACAAATAACCACATTATGAATTTTTAATTTCTTACAATATTTGGCAAGTTGTAAATTTGATGTTGTATTCTTTCCAAATTCTTTCAACCACTCATCAATTCTCATTTATTTATTAGAAAGATATAATCCATTACCTCTTTTCGTTAATTTTACACCTGCTTGTGCTATAGAAGAAAGCATATCTCCAACTAACAATCTCGCTTTATCAGGCAGACCTTCAAGTTTTTCAGCAAAATCTACAATTACACCACTTCCACTAATTTGTTTCTCCAACTCTTTGTTACGTCTTTCCAATTCTTTTTGAGCCTGGAGTTGAGCCTTCCTTTCATTGGCAGTTTTCACCGCTGTTGAAATACCACCCGTCAATGCTCCAACCGCACTTAAACCAGCAAATAAAGGAATTAGAAATGGGAGAAATCCTCCACTCGTCTCTCTTATTGAATATTTTTTCAACATTGGTTTTGTCATTTTAATTTTAAGTGAGCCAGTGTCATTCAAGATTTTAACCTGTTCTCTTGTGAGCAAAACATCAATTCTTACTGCTCCTTTTCTCTGAATTGTATTAACGTTAATCGTACAAGGCTTTTGATTTTGAACACAAGATGATAGTTTATGAAGATTGATTTGATTAACATATACCCCAGTTGGTACTTTGCCACTCATTTATTTAACAAAAAATTATGTGAGACTAATCATCACACCATTATCTGTATTAATCTGCAATTCTGTTTCTTCCAAAAGCAAACAATATGTATCAACTTCTTCACTCTCTCCTCTTTCAATGTATAGGGAAGTATCCACTCGATTAGACTTTATAGTTTCCTTTTGAGCGCTCAGGTCAAACGCATAGATTGTATACAAACTTTTAAATGCTGTCATATCCAAAATAGGTTCTTTATTTCCATTACTTTCACACACCTTTTGGTAAGACTTGTATGCTTCAGCAAAATCATTTTTTCCCAATTAATTTCCAATCTATCTCGTGGATAAAATGTTCCATCTAGAGAAACGCGAAGTTGTTTCACCTTAGCATTATCACTCAATGCATTATTCTTATCAGTCGCAGTATCACCATCTGGCTTTTTAAAAATCATCCACAGATATCGTGGCTTTCCTTCCAGAACACCCAAATTCCACGTGTAAGTAGTTTGATTGAGTTTAACGTGTTGACATCTTCTTTTGAGGTATGATACACTGAGTGGTTTCTTTGAGTTAAGTCTTCGATTCAACATCTCTTCTGTTTTAAGATTAGGAGTATATTCACTGATATACCAACTCATCTCCTCAATTACAAATTTATTCTGTTCACCAAAAGCACTATCAACACCAAAAAGCAATCTATTTTCATTATCATTCCTTTGTAGTTGAAATCTAATTTTAAGACCATACAGAACTTTATCATAATCACAAAATCCAAATATACCTTTAAGAGGAACTGCCACAGTAAAACTATTTTCTGCTTTTGTATCATCATTATACATTCCTTTCCTTTGAATATATCCAGGGTCTGTGTTTGTTCCCGTTGACATATCAGGAATAAAACCTTCGACAGACCCCTTTCCCATTCTATCACTGAATGTATAGAGTGTAAATTTCATCATTTCAGATACAGCAGAGACATAATCAACCGCTTCAACTTCTTGTGTTCCAATATACAATCGCACACTATCAAACATTTTCCAGAAGAAATTATTTACAAGTGTAGCGTTTGTGTTATTCCCAGCCTTAGTGAATTTAAATTTACACAACAAGAAACTTTCGGAGAGATTCAAATAGGTTTGTTGATGATTTATTTCAAAACTTTTTGTACCATTTGTATTCCAGTCTGTTCCAGTTATTGCATTTACCTTGAAGTAATCTTCTTTTTTAGTGGAGTTTGAGATAATAATAGTATCATCCAAATCATAGATACTATCAATTGCTTCCATACTTGTATTTATTTAGGAAAAAAGATGTTAAAACTTTTGAAACCCTGATCCAAGTATTTGAATTATTTTCTGTCGTTCTTGGGGGGACAACTGAGTTTTACCTTTCTTAATTTCTTTTATTGCTTGTAATTTATGAGATTCCTTTTGAGCATCTTTTATACTCTTTACAGCACCTGCTACATTTCCCACAGCAGAAGCAGTTGAACCAATTAGGTCTTTATGTTTAAGAATAGTTGAACCAATACCCATGAGAGTATCAATTATCCCATCTCCTCTAAATTGATGTCCGACACCCCTTTGTCTCTTAGGTTTATAGTATCCTCTACCAAGATACATACCTTCACCCTTGTAGTACGGGGAAAGGAACATCCCATCCCCTGTAATTATTTTATATTTTCCCAACTCGTGTTTCCTCACAATAACCATCGTATTTATTTATTGAAAAACTTCACGTAGGTGAATTCTGATGGATATAACTTCTCCATTAAAAGAAATCACACGATTATCTTGGTCGGTTATCCTAAAATTTACTCTGTGTATGGTTTTTCCTGACACAGGTAGATAAACCAAATTTTTAGGTTCCATATTGAATTTATAACCAATTGGGGTTGAGTATGCGCTGAATGAAAATATTGTATTTGTTTTTTTCCATCATGAAAAGCACCATCAATCAAATCACAGTGAATTAACACCGAATTTATTCCTGAGGATATTTGAATGACATTATCACTGTAAAACGTCCCATTAGTTTCAATCTTTTTTGAGGAGAAACCTAATAACTCTCTAAATGAATTATCAATTGTGAAATCAACCTTGTAGTTATTTTTAACTTTAATCGTTGATTTTGAAGTATGTTTTTGAATGTTTATAACAATATTTTTTGGTTCATCACCCTGTTCTTTCATAAGACGAGCAATTTCGGAAGATATTTGAGAAATCTCGTATGCTCCGGGTGAGACTGTTATCGTTTTGTATCCACTTCCCGGATTATAACTAAACTTGTCATTTTTCTCGGTTATATTAAATAAGGTATTATAAGTTTCCATGGACAATAAAGATGCCTCATATTCTTTTGTTGTGTCAAGTTGTAGTGGGTATGGGAATGAAGATGTGTGGTCGCTTGTTGTGAAATTAAAACTCAGGATTGTGCTTCTCATCTTATTTAATATGAGATAAAATGTCTTTATATTGAGATTTATTAATTATTTTCATGTTCATCAACTGGTCTAAAATGGCTGATGCTTCATTAAAACAATTGTTATTTCCAGCCTTCTTACTGCCTAACAACAATAACAGTCTATTAACTAATTGCGATGGGTCATTTGGAAGAAAACTAATACCTGAACCAAGGATACTTAAAGCCTGAATAATGTGTTTCTCCTTCTCATTCTTCCTACTTTTACCAGAAAGAATAACCTTATAATTTAGAGTGTTCAGCAAATCAATATATACTCTATCATCATTATTTTCCATATCCAATGGTTTATCAATATACTTTGATTCATCCCTCACAGTTGAACCTTGTCTTCCATCTTTTGTGAGAAGAAACATTAATCTCGGAGTTAGTTTAACAGGGGTTGAGCAGAACTTAAGAACCTTAATTCATCATTAAATATCAATACCTTTTCTTGAACAAGATGAAATATTGCTGGTTGTTCTGTTGGAATGAGTCCTGCTTTGGTTTTTGAATCCGCTGAATATTCATTGTTTTGAACAGCATTCACAATATAATCAGGGGGTTGATTAATCTCTTCCAGTTGTTGAAATAAACCTTCATCATATTCTAATTCTCCAATATGCTCTAATTCTTCCTCCGTCATTTGACTGAAATCTTTTAACATTTGGAGCTTTCTGGGAGTATATTCTCCTGTGGGAACTGTGGAAACATCTTTCATTTTTTCTTGGGAAGTTTTTAAAAGTGGTTTAAAAATTTTCTCTTGTTTTCTTTCAAATACTTCTTCGCCCGTTAGTTTCTGTCTGCGTTTCTTCTTTATGTCTTCCTGCTGTTTTACAACTTTTGAAACCAACTCTTGATGTTCCTTAAATCTTCTTGCTCTTTCTTTTGTATCCATTTATTTATTGTAAAATATCATTTAATGAATTGTAAAGATTAACAGGGAAATTTTCCTTTTCTTCATCATTCAAGTAGATGTGTTCAAATAAATCCTTTTCTTTAAATATTTCATCAAATTCTTTATTAACATTAATGCGAGTTGTAATTTCTTCTTCACTAATCCTTGCATCTCTGCTTTTCATACGTTTGCGTTGAGTTTCTTCATCAACATCAAAACCGAATGATAAAATCTTCACCCCGCTCAGATATTTAATAATTTGTCTCTGTTCCTTCTGGATTAGTTTCTAATATCCCAACACCACCAGATTTTAGTTTCCTTAACTCACTCTTACAATGTGAATATTTTGTTGTACCAAGAGAAACCTCCTCAAATATTTGTCCTTCATTCCTCAATCGCATATGTTCCTCCACTGAAATATAGTGATAATCTTCACCTTTTACTTCTCCAGGTCTTATTGCTCTAGTTGTTGTTGATACAATGCGTATCACGGGGTGTTTTTTAAGTAAATTTACAATATTCTCATTTGTACTACACAAGAACCTTGATTTATGAAAGTTTTTTCCAGAAGCAGATTTACCCACAAGATTTATAATAATAGTTGTCATTTATATATGTAATTGTTTATAAAACAAAAAATATATCCCTTAATATCTCATCTTGTTTCACAACAATATATTTATATTTTTCAGTCGTGTGCTTCATGTAATCCTCAAATTTCTTTTTACTACATAATGTAGAACAATTATCTCTCCAAAAATTATTGATATCTATTGAATTTAACTTGAATAAAATAAAAGTATTAGCATTGTTTCTGATGGAACGACGAGGAAGTTGAAAGTACGATTGACTAAGATAAATACAATTACAAGAAGAATGTCTCCCTCTTGTGTAGTAGCTGTCCATTACCGTTTGGTTTCTCTCATTAACACAATCATCAAAGATAACGAGGTTCTTTTTTGATTTATCCAAATCTTGGGGAGACGGTATATCATCCGTATTATCACTAAGAATACAAGTTATAGGATTTGATTTCTTTTTACATCTCTGTGTATCACAAAATAGTTGAATTATATCTTCAATGTTATAATCATTTAGGTTTTTTTGACGTTTAAATAAACCGATTATATCTTCTTTTTGAAGACCAGCATTAAAACCTTGTGAGAGTAGTTGATACTCTGGTTGAAAACTCGACTTTGTGAAAATTATTAAATTATCATAATCTAAAAAGTTGGGAGTGAGGAGCATTTTTAAAAGTAAGCAGGTTTTTCCACATCCACTTGAACCAACTATGAGACATCTTAATGAATTTGGGAGATTTTTATGGTTGTTAAATTTTTTCTTATTTTCCCAAATAGGTAAAAAATCATTCATTTATATATTTGAAAAACAGGTTATTTAATTTATTATTGGCTTTTTTAGAAACTCTATATTTTATCCTAAGTTCAGGTTTAATTTCAAGATAATCCATTATTTTATTTATACAATATCTTGTGTTGATATTTCCCTGAAAATTACATCCATGAATAATATACAACAACAATCCTTTGAACATTTCTCTTATATGTTCAGTTTCTTCCCTTGTAAGGAAAGGTGTGTTATCACCCTCATACTTTACATTCATTTCTCTAATCAATCTTGTAAAGTAATTCATTTTTGGTGTAAATCTAAAAGAATTATTTTCCTTTTTATATTTTTTATTATCATTAATTAGAAGATAATCACAGAATATACATTGTTTATAGGCTTTTGACTCTGTGTTTAATCCCCGTCTTTCACACGCAGGACAATTCTCAAATTTGTCATATGGAGAATCAGGAAAGTCTAGCATATTTATAAAGTAAAACTTTACTTAAACTGAAATTCATCTATACTTTCAGTTGTATATTACCATCGATATCGATATACTTTTTTTCATTATCAGATTCAACGACAACATTTTTTATAATAAAGGTAATTTTAAAATTATCGTTAACTACTATTGAACGAAATGTCATTTCACCTGATATATTAACATCCTTTATTTCATCAGGATTTACATCTTTAGGGTTGTTGAAAAAAATACAAATTTCTCCTTGCATATTACAGATGGTCTTATCTTTTCTTTCTAAAGCTTCATCCATAAGGTTTTTGTTCTTTGATACTTTTTCTTGTTTCATTGCTTTTTCTAGTTTTGAATATATTACTAGAAGGAGAGGAGAAACTTTTGTTAGAGATACTTTAATTGATGTTCTACCAGGTATACTAAAAGCCCTTCCACTGAAGGAAATTGAAGAACTCATTATTTACCATAATAGTTTTTATCCAATAGTTGTTATATTTATCTTTGTTCAATTTTACATCCTTGACATATTTCTCAGTATCTTTAACAGATGAAGAGATTGATTGAAACTTGTCTTTTGTGTCTTGAAACATTGTATTTATTAAGTGAAAAAGTTGGAGGATAAAATGTTTTTAAGCACAGATTCACCTATAAATTAAACGAAATTTTCATCAAGAAAATTTTAGTTTAAGCAAAGTTTTATTCTATAAATATGGTGAATACAACGTACTGCGATGTTTGTAATCACGAATATAAACATTATAGAAAACACCTCCGAACCAACAAACACACATTTAATCTATTTCATCAAATATCTCCTCTTGAGTTGGAAAGAAAACATTGTGATATCTGTTCAAAGGATGTTTTGAAGTGTAGTTATAATAAACATCTTCAATCACAAAAACACAAGAAAAATGAGTTTAAAGTAAAGGGAGACTATTATATTGAAAACACTGATGGGGCATTTAAAGGGCATATAAAAATAAGGATTTTTCAATTTGGAGAACCCGGTCCATCATCAATAGCTGAATCAATTGAAATAGTGAAACCCGATGTTGAAAAATTTATTAAAAAGACATTAAAAGAAATGAAAACTTTAAAGTTTTATATGGGAGTGAAAATGAATATGAAAAGACAAGATGAAGAACATACTCCTTATATGAGAACAGGTCTTCATTTTATAACATCATTTCAAGATTTTTTGAATAGTGGGGTTTATGAAGAACTATCAAGACAAGAGGAGGATGTTGATAATACAGTGGTAGGAAGTGGATTCAATATTAAAAAAAATCATCTTTTTAGATATACACATTCTAAAATCAAACCCTCTTAAAGCTTCTTCTTACATTGAATTACCAAAAGAAATAAAACTAAAGAAGGCAGTTGTTAATATTAAGAACAATGATAATAAATGTTTTCTCTGGTCTGTTCTTGCTCACTTTCATCCACCAAAATGTAATTCAGAAAGAGTAAAACAATATATGAAATATGAGAATACCTTAGACATTAAAGATTTTAAATTCCCAATGCCACTAACAGATATTCCTAAATTTGAGAAAAAGAATAATCTTTCTATTAATGTATATGGATTAACGGATACAAACAAAGTTCAAATATTAAAAATTTCAAACAACTATAAAAATGAAGAAACACACATTGACCTTTTATATTTTAGTGTTGGAAAGAATTCACATTACACATACATCAATAATTTATCAAGATTAATCTCTTCTCAGGTATTCAGAACAGCAAACAAAATATATCCTTGTAAGCGATGTCTTAATTCATTTCATACAAAAGAACGATTAGAACAACATTCAAAATATTGTAGTAATCATAAATCAGCTGTAATTACAATGCCTAAACCTGGTGAAAAGATTTCTTTTGAAGATTATAATAAATCTATCATGCACCCATTTGTGATATACGCTGATTTTGAATGTATCCTTAAAAAGATAAATACTGCTTCTCCTAATCCAAAAGAACCATATACAAATAAATATCAAAAACATATTCCTTGTGGTTTCTGTTATTATATCAAATCATCTGTTGGAGAAAAGTATAACAAACTTGAACATTATCGTGGAAAAAATGCTTCACAAGAGTTTGTAAAACGATTAGAAAAGGATTGTATAAGACTCACTAAATTAATGAAAGAAACAAATGAACCGATGAAATTAACCAAAGAAGAAAAATTAGAATTTAGAATGAACAATATCTGTCATATTTGTGAGGGGGAAATTAAGGAGTCTAAAGTTAGAGACCATTGTCATCTTACTGGTAAATATAGAGGTCCCGCTCATTCCTGTTGTAATCTTAATTATAAATTACCTTCTTTTATTCCAGTCTTTCTTCACAACAGCGCCAACTATGATACACATCTATTTATAAATGAACTTTCAAAAACACCAGGGAATATTTCTGCCATAACAAACACAAGTCAAAAGTATATTTCATTTTCAAAAATGATATTCAGAAAACCTTTAACTCGTATTAGGTTTCTTGATTCTTACAAGTTTATGGGAACACCACTAGCCTACCTCGCATCAAATCTAAGCTCCACGGACTCTTTTCCAAATCTTAATTCATTCTTTCCAAAAGAGGAAATTCTCACTAAAGAGGAAATTCAGATTAAAGAGAGAATTCAAAGTAAAGAGGAAACTCTAATTAATGAAGAAATTCTAACTGAAGATGAAATTCTAATTATAAAGAAAATTCGAACTAAAGAGGAAATTCAGATTAAAGATGAAATTCTGATTAAAGAAGGAATTCTTACGAGAGAGGAAATTCAAACAAGGAATGAAATTCAAAGTAAAGAGAAAATTCTTACAAGTAAGGGAATTTATCCTTATGATTATATGGATTCATTTATGAGATTTAAAGAAACACAACTTCCTTCAAAAGAAAGTTTCTATAATAACCTTTATGAAGAAGAGATAAGTGATAAGGAATATAAACACGCACAAGAAATATGGAAAATATTTAAGATAAAGAACCTTGGAGAATATCATGATTTATATCTAAAAACAGATGTTTTATTGTTAGCTGATGTGTTTGAGGCTTTTAGAACACTCTGTCATAATAAAAATTGTTATGGATTAGACCCTGCCCACTATTTCACAGCTCCTGGTTTAGCTTGGAGTGCAATGTTGAAAATGACAAAACAAGATATAGATTTAATCAGTGATGTTGATATGCTTTTGATGATTGAGAAGTCCAAGAGAGGTGGAATATCACAAGTATGTTCAAAAAGATATGCGAAAGCAAATAATAAATATCTCCCAAATTATGATAGTGAAAAAGATAGTAATTATTTGATGTATTTTGATGCTAATAATTTGTATGGATGGGCAATGTCTCAATCTCTACCTTATGGTAAATTAGAGTGGGTGGAAGAAAAGGATTATGAAAAGGCTTTGATGAATATTGTTATTTCTTCTCAAGAGGAATTGAATGACGAAGAAGAAGGTTATTATTTTGAAGTTGATTTGAGGTACCCGAGTGTTCTTCATAATAAGCATAAAGACCTTCCTTTTGCATGTGAGAAAGAAACCCCAAAGAAAGAATGGTTCAGTGATTATCATAAAAGTTTTAATATTAAAGGCAAATCAACAGAAAAGTTATTAACAACATTCTATGATAAAGAGGGATATGTTTTACATCAGAGAAGCTTAAAACAGTTTTTGAGAGAAGGATTGAGAGTAGCTAAAATTCATAGAGTTTTAAAATTTAAACAAAGTCCTTGGGTGAAAAAGTATATTCAATTCAATACAGATATGAGAGCAAATACAAAAGTAAAATTTGAAGGGGACTTTTATAAATTAATGAATAATGCTGTATTTGGAAAGACTATGGAAAATGTTAGAAACAGGCAAAACATTAGATTCGCAACATCTTGGAAAGAAGCTTCGAGATTGATAAATAAACCAAGTTTTGAGAGAGAAGAGGTTTTTTTCAGAGAACTTTTCTGCAATTCATATGAAAAAGGAAAGTATTGTAATGGATAAACCAATTTATATTGGAACAGCAGTTCTTGATTTATCAAAGATATTGATGTATGATTATTTGTATAATGACTTAAAGAAAGAGTATGGTGAAAATGTTTCATTGTTGTATATGGACACTGATAGTTTTATCCTAGATATAAAA
>NW_028222424.1:32500-35000 GCF_056783735.1 Eptatretus burgeri | reverse complement strand
CCATTAACTCTTAAACTACCCCGGGGCTTTCAACAAGCGCCTCTCGCTTAAACTATTGGTTCTAACAACCCAGATTCCCGTCGCCTGTGTTGGTGTCCTCACAATTTCGGGCCTCACCCCCCAATTTTCTCTCCGTGCCCTCACACGGTCTCCTGGCTGGGCCACGTGGCTCCCTTTGGCAGGCACGACCCTCTGCCGATTCTCCCGCTATGGCACCCCCGGGCACTACACTGCCTCCGAGCCTACCAGCTCGCTAACACCGGGGAGTGCCCCCCATGGCACCTCCCCTGAAACGCACACGTGGCAGGCCGGCCTCCCGGGCCCCTTTCCGAGGGTCACCCGTGCCCACAACACTGCCCACGCGGCTAATGGCGCCCCGGGCCCCCGCACCAAGCAGGCGCACCCGTGCCCACTACTCTATCCCGGCCCCCCATGGGCCCATGGCCTACCACGGCCGACTAGCCTGGTGCCCGGGGTACCCACTCAGCGATACTCACCTTTCGCAGCCACGCTCCCAAGCCCGTCAACAGGGCTCCTGCACCCCTCCAAATGGGTCTCGAGCCTACTTTCCCACCAACAGCAAAACGACCTCCATTTTTCAATTTGACTAACCCAGCTAACTCACTTTACTCTGACCCCGGGGTCCCTTGGGCGGGAGTCACTCCTCCCCCAATCACTCATCGCACCATGCATTCCCCATTCACTCCACACACACAGACCCGCTGGCCTCACTCACTCACCAAGCACATGCTTCCACCTCACTCAACATGTCTTCACCTCATAACTCACCAACTCTTCAACACACACACACCACTGAACTCTACCATTCTTCTAACGACATCCCCTAACTAACTCGTGCTCCCACGTCGTCCCTTAAACTACAGCACGTTCCATTTAACACTACGTAGCTAAACTACGTCCCCTCTACACATCCACAAGTCTGTCACTGTCCTCCAAATAAATCATTTTATTTCCCAACCTAAATCTGGCTACAATCCCTCTAACTAATCCATTCCACGGACTCCATGAGGACTTATCCCTGCCCCATGAAGTCGGTCTAACTAAGCTAACCCTTCCCCCTAACTAGTTTTCATCCTGTGCCCAGGGTAAGGGGGTCTTCCACCCCTTGCCCAGGAATCCTGTACACCCGAAAGTGAGGCTTGCTTTTTTTTTTTTCTTTTTTTTACATGCGCAGCACCAGCGCGGCAACTCAGAGCTCGCGCACTTTACACCTGCCCGTGACGTCATGCAGCTGCACGTGTTCCCCGTCCCTCCTTGGACGGTACCATCCGGCAGAGATACCCCTCCTGCCGGATTCCAACCACACGTGCAGCCATGACGTCACCGTGCGCAAAAAAAAAACAAGCCCCACGTCTCGAGGGGTTCCCCACGCGAACACATGTGCTTTGCCCGTTGGAGCTTAACACACACGATCGCGTGGAGAACCCGTCCGGTCCAAATCCGTTTACCTGCCTAAACTTTGTCCGTCCGCGGGATCGGCAAATCCACCGCGTGCGTTTCCGGACCGGGACTTCACTCTCGCAAGCGAGCACGTGGCGGTCTCGTGCGTTGCACAGCACGAACCGCGTGCTCACTGCTGGGTGAACCCGGCACGGTCCTCGAAACAACTACAGCCGCTACCCGGCTTTCGTTCCTTACATGTCTCCGTCGTCGCCTCCATTCAACCCACGCACACCTGCGTGTTACGACGCACACAGTCCACTCCATCACATTCACACCGGGAGACGCGGCTGCGTGCTCCCGCATGCCAACCGACATCTCCCTCACATACCGCTCTCTCACACACACGGTCTGCCTTGCACACAGCGACCCCGCACACGGCCGCCCACCCACGCGCGCCTCACCACTCACACAAACCACACCACTCACACGTGGCGCTCCACTCACCCGCGCGGGGGCACTCACCCGCGGTGCCTCACTCACACTCCGTGCCTCATCCACACACGGGGGCACTCACCCGCGGTTCCTCACTCATACACCGTGTCTCACTCACACACGCGAGGGCACTCACCCGCGGTGCCTCACTCACACTCCGTGCCTCATCCACACACCGTGCCTCACTCACACACGCGAGGGCACTCACCCGCGGTGCCTCATTCACACACACGGCGACACTCACACACGGTGCCTCATCCACACACGGCGTGCTGGGAAGCACACACTCCGGCACCATCGCCACCACACCACTCACACACGGGGTCGCTTCCACACACGGGGACGCACTCACACCTTGCACCACACACACAGGGACAACCACACTGGGGATTTGTGTCCCCACAAGGGTCTCCGGGGCCTCTATACCCCCCAAGCTCTCCGTGCACCCGTTCACAGCACCCGTCCCCTCAACCTCGCAAAACACGACCGAACTCACCTGGTCGTGACTCGCCTCAAGGGGGCATACTCCCTCCCCTCGTTCCTGGAGGAGGCCATCCCGCTGCTCGCACCGGGTCCCAACACGCTCCGCGAGCTCACCCCCATT
>NW_028222424.1:22500-25000 GCF_056783735.1 Eptatretus burgeri | reverse complement strand
GTTGGCCACTTGGAAGGCGGGCTCGGACCTACCTACCAGTCTCCCTCCCACCTATCGCCTTTGCCTGTCACTGTACATACCCACTCCCTTAATTTGTCAAACCCCAATTTAGCCCCAACTTATTTTTTTTTTTTTTTTTTACTTTTATGTTTACTTCCCCTCTATAAATCGTCCCCTAACCCCCTTTATCGTCCTTGTTCGGCTAACCTATACTGTCACCTAGCCTACTCCCAACCCCTAGGTTCCCTTCCCGGAGGGGAATAAGGGAGAGCTAGCGTCCTGTGTCGAGGCCCAACGAAGCCTCAGAATGGCCTCCCCAGAGTTCGGCGATCTAACCCAAGCGGGTCCAGCGGCCCACAACGAGAGCGAGGGGATGGATGGTGCGGAGGGGTACATCTCCTAATCTACCCTATCCATTTAACTGCTAAACTACCCCGGGGCTTTCAACAAGTGCCTCTCGCTTAAACTATTGGTTCTAACAACCCAGATTCCCGTCGCCTGTGTTGGTGTCCTCACAATTTCGGGCCTCGCCCCCCAATTTTCTCTCCGTGCCCTCACACGGTCTCCTGGCTGGGACACGTGGCTCCCTTTGGCAGGCACGACCCTCTGCCGATTCTCCCGCTATGGCACCCCCGGGCACTACACTGCCTCCGAGCCTACCAGCTCCCTAACACCGGGGAGTGCCCCCCATGGCACCTCCCCTGAAACGCACACGTGGCAGGCCGGCCTCCCGGGCCCCTTTCCGAGGGTCACCCGTGCCCACAACACTGCCCACGCGGCTAATGGCGCCCCGGGCCCCCGCACCAAGCAGGCGCACCCGTGCCCACTACTCTATCCCGGCCCCCCATGGGCCCATGGCCTACCGCGGCCGACTAGCCTGGTGCCCGGGGTACCCACTCAGCGATACTCACCTTTCGCAGCCACGCTCCCAAGCCCGTCAACAGGGCTCCTGCACCCCTCCAAATGGGTCTCGAGCCTACTTTCCCACCAACAACAAAACGACCTCCATTTTTCAATTTGACTAACCCCCTAACTCACTTTATACTGACCCCGGGGTCCCTTGGGCGGGAGTCACTCCTCCCCCCAATCACTCATCGCACCATGCATTCCCCATTCGCTCCACTCACACAGACCCGCTGGCTTCACTCACTCAACATGTACACGTACTCACCTCACAACCCACAACTCTTCAACACACACACCGCTGAACTCTGCCATCCTCCTAACTACATCCCCTAACTAACTCGTGCTCCCACGTCATCCCTTACACTAGTAGCACGTTCCATTTAACCTACGTCGCTAAACTACGTCAACTCTACACATTCACTGTCTGTCACTGTCTCCAAATAAATCCCATTTTATTTCCCAACCTAAATCTCGCTACAATCCCTCTATCTAATCCATTCCACGGACTCCATGAGGACTTACCCCTGCCCCATGAAGTCGGTCTAACTAAGCTAACCCTTCCCCCTAACTAGTTTCCATCCTGTGCCCAGGTAAGGGGGTCTTTCACCCCTTGCCCAAGAATCCTGTACACCCGAAAGTGAGGCTTGCTTTTTTTTTTTTCATGCGCAGCACCTGCGCGGCAACTCAGAGCTCGCGCACTTTGCACCTGCCCGTGACGTCATGCAGCTGCACGTGTTCCTCGTCCCTCCTTGGACGGTACCATCCGGCAGAGATACCCCTCCTGCCGGATTCCAACCCCACGTGCAGCCATGACGTCACCGTGCGCATAAAAAAAAACACAAGCCACACGTCTCGAGGGGTTCCCCACGCGAACACATGTGCTTTGCCCGTTGGAGCTTAACACACACGATCGCGTGGAGAACCCGTCCGGTCCAAATCCGTTTACCTGCCTAAACTTTGTCCGTCCGCGGGATCGGCAAATCCACCGCTGGCGTTTCCGGACCGGGACTTCACTCTCGCAAGCGAGCACGTGGCGGTCTCGTGCGTTGCACAGCACGAACCGCGTGCTCACTGCTGGGTGAACCCGGCACGGTCCTCGAAACAACTACAGCCGCTACTCGGCTTTCTCTCCTCTGTCGCCGTCGTCGTCTCCATTCAACCCACGCACACCTGCGTGTTACGACGCACACAGTCCACTCCATCACATTCACACCGGGAGACGCGGCTGCGTGCTCCCGCATGCCAACCGACATCTCCCTCACATACCGCTCTCTCACACACTCGGTCTCCCTGGCACACAGCGACCTTGCACACGGCCGTTCACTCACGCGTGCCTCACTACTCACACAAACCATACTACTCACACGTGGTGCTCTATTCACTCGCGCGGGGGCACTCACCCGCGGTGCCTCACCCACACACGCGAGGGCACTCAACCGCTGTGCCTCATCCACACACCGTGCCTCACTCATACACGCGGGGGCACTCACCTGCGGTACCTCACTCATACACATGGCGACACTCACACACGCGGTCTCTTCCACACAACGTCCCTCACTCATACACGCGGGGGCACTCACCCGCGGTTCCTCAC
>NW_028222424.1:0-7500 GCF_056783735.1 Eptatretus burgeri | reverse complement strand
GTTGGGCGAGGGTCGTGACGATGACCGAAAGGGAAAAATTAAATGGGGAGACCAAAACGTGTGAGACGAGACACGAGGTGACGACAACAGAAATAATAGTTGAGACAAGGGAGGTAAAGGGTGAAGAGTTGGCAGAGACACGGGAGATGGGAACGATAGAGGGAAGACTGCACGATGAAGACGGGGTAAGTGACGCACACACACACACGGAGGTAGTGGAGGACAATGGGGGTGAGCTCGCGGAGCGTGTAGGGACCCGGTGCGAGCAGCGGGATGGCCTCCTCCAGGAACGAGGGGAGGGAGTATGCCCCCTTGAGGCGAGTCACGACCAGGTGAGTTCGGTCGTGTTTTGCGAGGTTGAGGGGACGAGTGCTGTGGACGGGTGCACGGAGAGCTTGGGGGGTGTAGAGGCCCCGGAGACCCTTGTGGGGACACAAATCCCCAGTGTGGTTGTCCCTGTGTGTGTGGTGCAAGGTGTGAGTGCGGCACCGTGTGTGGAAGCGACCCCGTGTGTGAGTGGTGTGGTGGCGATGGTGCCAGAGTGCGTGCTTCCCAGCACGCCGGGTGTGGATGGGGCACCGTGTGTGAGTGAGGCCGTGTGTGTGGATGAAACGGCCAGTATGAATGAGGCACCACGTGTGAGTGGTGTGGTGGCGATGTTGCCGGAGTACGTGCTTCCCAGCACACCGTGTGTGGATGAGGCACGGAGTGCGAGTGAGGCACCGCGGGTTAGTGCCCCCGCGTGTATGAGTGAGGCACGGTGTGTGGATGAGGTACCGCGGGTGAGTGCCCCCGCGTGTGTGGATGAGGCACGGAGTGCGAGTGAGGCACCGCGGGTGAGTGCCCCCGCACGCGTGAGTGAACGGCCGTGTGCAAGGTCGCTGTGTGCAAGGGAGACCGTGTGTGTGAGAGAGCGGTATGTGAGGGAGATGTCGGTTGGCATGCGGGAGCACGCAGCCACGTCTCCCCGTGTGAATGTGATGGAGTGGACTGTGTGCGTCGTAACACGCAGGTGTGCGTGGGTCGAATGGCGACGACGGCGACAGAGGAAAGAAAGCCGAGTGGCGGCTGTAGTTGTTTCGAGGACCGTGCCGGGTTCACCCAGCAGTGAGCACGCGGTTCGTGCTGTGCAACGCACGAGACCACCACGTGCTCGCTTGCGAGAGTGAAGTCCCGGTCCGGAAACGCACGCGGTGGATTTGCCGATCCCGCGGACGGACAAAGTTTAGGCAGGTAAATGGATTTGGACCGGACGGGTTCTCCACGCGATCGTGTGTGTTAAGCTCCAACGGGCAAAGCACATGTGTTCGCGTGGGGAACCCCTCGAGACGTGGGGCTTGTTTTTTTTTATGCGCACGGTGACGCCATGGCTGCACGTGGGGTTGGAATCCGGCAGGAGGGGTATCTCTGCCGGATGGTCCCGTCCAAGGAGGGACGAGGAACACGTGCAGCTGCATGACGTCACGGGCAGGTGCAAAGTGCGCGAGCTCTGAGTTGCCGCGCAGGTGCTGGGCATGAAAAAAAAAAAAAAAAGGGAAAAACAAGCCTCACTTTCGGGTGCAAAGGATTCCTGGGCAAGGGGTGAAAGACCCCCTTACCTGGGCACAGGATGGAAACTAGTTAGGGGGAAGGGTTAGCTTAGCTAGACCGACTCCATGGGGCAGGGGTAAGTCCTCATGGAGTCCGTGGAATGGATTAGTTAGAGGGATTGTAGCGAGATTTAGGTTGGGAAATAAAATGGGATTATTTTGGAGACAGAGACAGACTTTGAGTGTGTAGAGTTGACGTAGTTTAGCTACGTAGTGTTAAAAGGAACGTGCTGTAGTTTAAGGGACGACGTGGGAGCACGAGTTAGTTAGGGGAAGTAGTTAGAAGGATGGCAGAGTTCAGTGGTGTGTGTGTTGAAGAGTTGGTGAGTTGTGAGGTGAGTACTTGTTGAGTGAGTGAGGCCAGCGGGTCTGTGTGTGTGGAGTGAATGGGGAATGCATGGTGCGATGAGTGATTGGGGGGAGGAGTGACTCCCGCCCAAGGGACCCCGGGGTCAGAGTAAAGTGAGTCAGCTGGGTTAGTCAAATTGAAAAATGGAGGTCGTTTTGCTGTTGGTGGGAATGTAGGCTCGAGACCCATTTGGAGGGGTGCAGGAGCCCTGTTGACGGGCTTGGGAGCGTGGCTGCGAAAGGTGAGTATCGCTGAGTGGGTACCCCGGGCACCAGGCTAGTCGGCCGCGGTAGGCCATGGGCCCATGGGGGGCCGGGATAGAGTAGTGGGCACGGGTGCGCCTGCTTGGTGCGGGGGCCCGGGGCGCCATTAGCCGCGTGGGCAGTGCAGTGGCCACGGGTGACCCTCGGAAAGGGGCCCGGGAGGCCGGCCTGCCACGTGTGCGTTTCAGGGGAGGTGCCATGGGGGGCACTCCCCGGTGTTAGGGAGCTGGTAGGCTCGGAGGCAGTGTAGTGCCCGGGGGTGCCATAGCGGGAGAATCGGCAGAGGGTCGTGCCTGCCAAAGTGAGCCACGTGTCCCAGCCAGGAGACCGTGTGAGGGCACGGAGAGAAAATTGGGGGGCGAGGCCCGAAATTGTAAGGACACCAACACAGGCGACGGGAATCTGGGTTATTAGAACCAATAGTTTAAGCGAGAGGCGCTTGTTGAAAGCCCCGGGGTAGTTTAACAGTTAAATGGATAGGGTAGATTAGGAAGTGTACCCCTCCGCACCATCCATCCCCTCGCTGTCGTTGTGGGCCGCTGGACCCACTTTGGTTATAGATCGCCGAACTCTGGGGAGGCCATTCTGAGGCTTCGTTGGGCCTCGACGCAGGACGTTAGCTCTCCCTTATTCCCCTCCGGGAAGGGAACGTAGGGGTTGGGAGTAGGCTAGGTGACAGGATAGGTTAGCCGAACAAGGACGATAAAGGGGGTTAGGGACGATTTATAGTGGGGAAGTAAAAATAAAAACAATAAAAAATAAGTTGGGGCTAAATTGGGGTTTGACAAATTAAGGGAGTGGGTATGTACAGTGACAGGCAAAGGCGATAGGTGGGAGGGAGACAGGTAGGTAGGTCCGAGCCCGCCTTCCAAGTGGCCAGCACCACCGCACTCCCTCCACCAACCTCCACTGAACGGCAAGAGCTGGCCAACTTCATCGGCTGGCCGTGTTCTGCTTCAAGGCGGAGGCCGGCCAACTTCATCGGCAGCTGTTGTTTTGCTGCAAGGCCTGTGCCATCGGCTGGCCGTGTTTGCTTCAAGGCCTGTGCCGGCCAGTTCATCTGCCCGCTATGTTTGCCTGCAGCGGCCTTCTTCTGCGGGCTGTGTTGCCTGCACCTTTGCCATGCCATGCCCACTGCCCATGTACACCAGCCCCGTTCAATTTTGCTTTGCCCCCCCCTGTTCATTTCCATGTGCGCCAGGATCAAGGCAACAGTTTGCAAGCTGCGAGAACTGCCCTGTTGGCAGCTACAACACGGGCCTGCAGTGGCGACCCGTGCACCGTGTTTGTGTTCATGCATCCATTCGTTGTGCTCATTGCGTGTGCCACTTGAGCTGGCACGGAGACTGCGTTGTGCAGCCCAAGCACCGTTGTGGTTCACTGCGTTCAGTTCAAAAGGGAAGGCCTTGGACTGCGTGTGAGCAGCCAGCCACGTTCCCTGTCACCTGCATTGTTTTGAGCCAGAGACTGCATGTGGGCAGCCTGGCTCCCTGCTAACTGCTTTTCTTTTGCAGAGTTCAATGATCCTGGGCCATGGTTTAGTGTAAAATTTGTAAGTTAAGGTTAAGATGTACTGTACATATGAGTGCGCCCCCGGCATGTATGTCTTAGCACCGGCAATTTTATTTAAGTCGTCCGTGTGAGTGAGTTTGTTTAGGTAGTTACGCAGCCCTCAGGTTATTTATTTTGGGGACACGAATACCATGAATGTCGCACTCAGGGATCCGTAGGTAAAGTGTACTAGGGGAAAACTACACATGATGGCACACGAAAATTTGACGACTCGGGACGAGTCTGTAAAAAGGGAAGGGGGTAGTGTTGTGGTTACCAGATTCGCAAACCACCATTCAGGTCCCTTAGGTGAGGTATCTCGGTAAGTGCATGTGTAGTTAGGCCCAAACCCGTTGTCTAGTGGGAATACATGTCATTTATACGTGCTGCGACTCTTCAGGATAGCCGTTTTTCTTTTACTATCTTTATTTTGGACCAATCGCCACCATCACAACCACAACAACAACCACCAACCACAACGCCGCTTCACCACAACCGCCATGACCTTTACCGTCACAACTCGCCACCATCGCATCACCGTCATCTCGCGCCACTCATGGGCACCGATGCTGGACTCGTGTAGGGCGCACGTTGAACAGCGTGTACAAAAACACGGATTTTCTGCTTCAAAAACGGATCGAAAACGACACACGCCCACTTTTTGCCGTCCAATCGGTGAGCGAGGGGCGAATTGGCTCGCCCCCAGGGCGATCGATATATGCAAATTTGTGGATCAAAAAGCCTTCACGCCCACTTTTTCTCGGGCCAATGGGGAGCGAGGTGAAAGGTCAAAGGGAGGGGGTCAAAGGCGAAGTTACGGGGGGATAAAAGGACGGTGTTCGTCAGTCAAAGGAGTAGTAAAAGTCGGAGCGAAAGAGTCAGCAGAACGAGAACGAGGGGTCGGAGAGTCGCAAGAGGGAACGAGTAGTAAAAGTCGGAGCGAAAGAGTCAGCAGAACGAGAACGAGGGGTCGGAGAGTCGCAAGAGGGAACAAGTAGTAAAAGTCGGAGCGAAAGAGTCAGCAGAACGAGAACGAGGGGTCGGAGAGTCGCAAGAGGGAACAAGTAGTAAAGGTCGGAACGAGGCGAAGGAGTCGGAACAGAGAGTCAAGACTTCGCGGGCGGTGGAGCTGCTCGTCGTGTGCGTTGAAGTCGGAACGGAGGGGACGAGCTGTGGAGAGGCGACGAGGGGGTGCTCGCGTCGTGCAGGGAGCTGCACCCCAGGGAGGCCGGCAGCGCGACCTGGCCGAGGTGGAGACGCTCGTCGCACATAATAAAGATCCTCTATACCCCGAGCATCAGCAACCCCCTCCTGTTTCCCCCGCGCTGAGATAGTGCGACCAAGGGGCCCCGTTCCCACCCCCAGCCAGGCACTGTCCACGAGGCCCGCGGGTTGCGGGGCCATCGCCGCTCCGCGTCTCATCACCAGACGGGTAGGCCCGACCAGGTCTCGGCCCCAGGCCTACCTCATTCTTGAGGGTATTTCTTTTCCTTGGTTTTGGGTATGTGTTGTCGGCGCCGTCTGTGAAGTAGAATTGTATAAGTGTTGCCGTGTGCTCGGTAGTCGGTATTAGCTCTGCATTGTGTTTTCACTTTTATGTTTGCTTTTTGTGTAAATGGAATTGTGTTTTCTTTTTTGTGTGCATTTGGTGGAATTGTATTTGTGTGCTTCCCGTGTGCCGAGAATAAACGTGCTTTATTGTTGAACTGTTCTCCCGCTTCGCTTCGTCTTTTCCTCCATTGAACCCCCATCTTGCTTCACGTAAAGGGTTGGTAGTGGGCTGAATACGCCCGATAATTAATCGAACCGTCGAGGTCGACGATAACACCGCTCGGTTATTCTGATAGTACGGAACGGGTCGCTTAAGTGGCCCGTGTCCGAAGTCGACCTGCGGCGAGGTGCGATCGCCCGGTCTACCCTCCGCGTGGGTACTTAGGTAGTTCGAATTTGGCGAGCAACCCTATCCCACGCGGGGGCTGATTGGCTCGATCGCGGTGAGACCGAAAGGTCCACCCGTGACTGGTTCCCGGCGTTAGTCCGAGAGGGTCACGACTGGATTGTCCGTCCGGTGGGCGACGCGCCGCGATTCGAGTTACGTGGCCGTCGCACGCCGGCGGGCGCGAAGACCGCAACAATATATATATATATATATATATATATATATATATATATATATATATATACATACATACACACTACCGGTCAAAAGTTTTAGATTACCCCCATTTTTCCAGTTTTTACTGAAATTTAAGCAGTTCAAGTCCAGTGAATAACCTGAAATGGTACAAAGCGAAGCGGTAAACTGCCAGAGGTTAAAAAAAAGTTTAGGTTACCAATTACTGAAAAATAATGTAAATTTCAGAGTTGTTGAAAAGGTCCTTTTCAGGGAACAAGTAATGGGTTCGCAACTGCAGCTGTTCTGCAGCAATGGAAGTAAATTAAGCCTTGAAAGTTGATGCAAACAATTTCTACAGGTGTCCCAACTTTTGTTGATTAGTTACAAACCCTCTATCTGTATAAAAGCAGTGTTGGAACAGACTGTGTTGCTACCCCCTCTGAAGCATTATTTCGACAATATTGCACTGAAGGAAGTAGTATATTGCTATCATAATCGTGAGAAAAAGACAATCAACAAAGGAAGACAGACAGACCATTATAACCCTTAAAAGTGAAGGTCTTTCCTTTAGAGAAATTGCAAAGTAAGCCAAGGTGTCAGTGAGTACAGTTTCCTACACCATCAAAAGGCACTTGGAAACTGGAGGAAACTCTGACAGGAAGAGGTCTGGCAGACCCAAAGCCACAACACAATCAGAAGACAAGTTTCTGAGAGTAAACAGCTTGTGTGATAGGCGGCTCACAGGACAGCAGCTTCAAGCACAACTTAACACTGGTCGAAGTAAGGAAGTCTCAGTTTCAACTGTGAAAAGAAGACTTCGAGCTGCAGGTTTGACAGGTCGAGTGGCAGTAAGAAAGCCATTGCTAAGATGGAAAAACAAGAAAAAGAGGCTTGGCTGGGCCATGAAGCACCGCCAGTGGACTACTGAAAACTGGAAGAAGGTCTTATGGACCAATTAATCAAATTTGAAATATTTGGTTCATGACGCAGAGTTTTTGTACACCGTCGAGTCTGCGAAAGGATGGTTCCTCAATGTGTGACACCAACTGTCAAACATGGACGAGGAAGCGTGATGATCTGGGGCTCTTTTGCTGGATCCACAGTCGGTGACTTGCACAGAGTGACTTGCACCCTGAACCAAAAGGGCTACCGCAGCATTTTGCAGTGGCATGCAATACCCTCTGGTCTATGCCTAGTTGGTCAGGGGTTCATCCAACAACAAGATAACGACCCAAAACATACCTCCAGGCTATGTCAGAACTACCTTTGAAGAAAACAACAGACGGGAGGGTTCAAATCATGGAACAGCTGGCACAGTCTCCAGACTTAAACCCCATCGAGCTGGTTTGGGATGAACTGGACAGAAGAGTGAAAGCAAAGCAACCTATAAGTGCAGCACATTTGTTGGAATTTCAACAACAGTGTTGGGAAGAACTTTCCGAACAATATTTGATTTCCATTGTAGAAAGAATGCCACAAGTATATTCGGCTGTTATATCTGCAAAAGGTGACTACTTTGATGAGTCAAAAATTTATATTAAATTTTGTTCAACAAAATGATTCCATGATCTCTTTTTAATATGCCATTGTTTATTTGTTCTTTGCTTTAATTTCAGAGTACATTGAAATATT
>NW_028222422.1:22500-32500 GCF_056783735.1 Eptatretus burgeri | reverse complement strand
TTTTATGATAATCACTGAACCATTCTTTCTTTGGGGTTTCTTTCTCACATGCAAAAGGAAGGTCTTTATGCTTATTATGAAGAACACTCGGGTACCTCAAATCAACTTCAAAATAATAACCTTCTTCTTCGTCATTCAATTCCTCTTGAGAAGAAATAACAATATTCATCAAAGCCTTTTCATAATCCTTTTCTTCCACCCACTCTAATTTACCATAAGGTAGAGATTGAGACATTGCCCATCCATACAAATTATTAGCATCAAAATACATCAAATAATTACTATCTTTTTCACTATCATAATTTGGAAGATATTTATTATTTGCTTTAGCATATCTTTTTGAACATACTTGTGATATTCCACCTCTCTTGGACTTCTCAATCATCAAAAGCATATCCACATCACTGATTAAATCTATATCTTGTTTTGTCATTTTCAACATTGCACTCCAAGCTAAACCAGGAGCTGTGAAATAGTGGGCAGGGTCTAATCCATAACAATTTTTATTATGACAGAGTGTTCTAAAAGCCTCAAACACATCAGCTAACAATAAAACATCTGTTTTTAGATATAAATCGTGATATTCTCCAAGGTTCTTTATCTTAAATAATTTCCATATTTCTTGTGCGTGTTTATATTCCTTATCACTTATCTCTTCTTCATAAAGGTTATTATAGAAACTTTCTTTTGATGGAAGTTGTGTTTCTTTAAATCTCATAAATGAATCCATATAATCATAAGGATAAATTCCCTTACTTGTAAGAATTTTCTCTTTACTTTGAATTTCATTCCTTGTTTGAATTTCCTCTCTCGTAAGAATTCCTTCTTTAATCAGAATTTCATCTTTAATCAGAATTTCCTCTTTAGTTAGAATTTCATTCATTGTTCGAATTTTCTTTATGATTAGAATTTCATCTTCAGTTAGAATTTCTTCATTAATTACAGTTTCCTCTTTACTTTGAATTCTCTCTTTAATCTGAATTTCCTCTTTAGTGAGAATTTCCTCTTTTGGAAAGAATGAATTAAGATTTGGAAAAGAGTCCGTGGAGCTTAGATTTGATGCGAGGTAGGCTAGTGGTGTTCCCATAAACTTGTAAGAATCTAGAAACCTAATACGAGTTAAAGGTTTTGTGAATATCATTTTTGAAAATGAAATATACTTTTGACTTGTGTTTGTTATGGCAGAAATATTCCCTGGTGTTTTTGAAAGTTCATTTATAAATAGATGTGTATCATAGTTGGCGCTGTTGTGAAGAAAGACTGGAATAAAAGAAGGTAATTTATAATTAAGATTACAACAGGAATGAGCGGGACCTCTATATTTACCAGTAAGATGACAATGGCCTCTAACTTTAGACTCCTTAATTTCCCCCTCACAAATATGACAGATATTGTTCATTCTAAATTCTAATTTTTCTTCTTTGGTTAATTTCATCGGTTCATTTGTTTCTTTCATTAATTTAGTGAGTCTTATACAATCCTTTTCTAATCGTTTTACAAACTCTTGTGAAGCATTTTTTCCACGATAATGTTCAAGTTTGTTATACTTTTCTCCAACAGATGATTTGATATAATAACAGAAACCACAAGGAATATGTTTTTGATATTTATTTGTATATGGTTCTTTTGGATTAGGAGAAGCAGTATTTATCTTTTTAAGGATACACTCAAAATCAGCGTATATCACAAATGGGTGCATGATAGATTTATTATAATCTTCAAAGAAATCTTTTCACCAGGTTTAGGCATTGTAATTACAGCTGATTTATGATTACTACAATATTTTGAATGTTGTTCTAATCGTTCTTTTGTATGAAATGAATTAAGACATCGCTTACAAGGATATATTTTGTTTGCTGTTCTGAATACCTGAGAAGAGATTAATCTTGATAAATTATTGATGTATGTGTAATGTGAATTCTTTCCAACACTAAAATATAAAAGATCAATGTGTGTTTCTTCATTTTTATAGTTGTTTGAAATTTTTAATATTTGAACTTTGTTTGTATCCGTTAATCCATATACATTAATAGAAAGATTATTCTTTTCTCAAATTTAGGAATATCTGTTAGTGGCATTGGGAATTTAAAATCTTTAATGTCCAAGGTATTCTCATATTTCATATATTGTTTTACTCTTTCTGAATTACATTTTGGTGGATGTAAGTGAGCAAGAACAGACCAGAGAAAACATTTATTATCATTGTTCTTAATATTAACAACTGCCTTCTTTAGTTTTATTTCTTTTGGTAATTCAATATAAGAAGAAGCTTTAAGAGGGTTTGATTTTAGAATGTGTATATCTAAAAAGATGATTTTTTTAATATTGAATCCACTTCCTACCACTGTATTATCAACATCCTCCTCTTGTCTTGATAGTTCTTCATAAACCCCACTATTCAAAAAATCTTGAAATGATGTTATAAAATGAAGATCTGTTCTCATATAAGGAGTTTGTTCTTCATCTTGTCTTTTCATATTCATTTTCACTCCCATATAAAACTTTAAAGTTTTCATTTCTTTTAATGTCTTTTTAATAAAATTTTCAACATCAGGTTTCACTATTTCAATTGATTCAGCTATTGATGATGGACCGGGTTCTCCAAATTGAAAAATCCTTATTTTTATATGCCCTTTAAATGCCCCATCAGTGTTTTCAATATAATAGTCTCCCTTTACTTTAAACTCATTTTTCTTGTGTTTTTGTGATTGAAGATGTTGATTATAACTACTCTTCAAAACATCCTTTGAACAGATATCACAATGTTTTCTTTCCAACTCAAGAGGAGATATTTGATGAAATAGATTAAATGTGTGTTTGTTGGTTCGGAGGTGTTTTCTATAATGTTTATATTCGTGATTACAAACATCGCAGTACGTTGTATTCACCATATTTATATAATAAAACTTTGCTTTAACTAAAATTTTCTTGATGAAAATTTCGTTTAATTTATAGGTGAATCTGTGCTTAAAAACATTTTATCCTCCAACTTTTTCACTTAATAAATACAATGTTTCAAGACACAAAAGACAAGTTTCAATCAATCTCTTCATCTGTTAAAGATACTGAGAAATATGTCAAGGATGTAAAATTGAACAAAGATAAATATAACAACTATTGGATAAAAACTATTATGGTAAATAATATGAGTTCTTCAATTTCCTTCAGTGGAAGGGCCTTTAGTATACCTGGTAGAACATCAATTAAAGTATCTCTAACAAAAGTTTCTCCTCTCCTTCTAGTAATATATTCAAAACTAGAAAAAGCAATGAAACAAGAAAAAGTATCAAAGAACAAAAACCTTATGGATGAAGCTTTAGAAAGAAAAGATAAGACCATCTGTAATATGCAAGGAGAAATTTGTATTTTTTTCAACAACCCTAAAGATGTAAATCCTGATGAAATAAAGGATGTTAATATATCAGGTGAAATGACATTTCGTTCAATAGTAGTTAAAGATAATTTTAAAATTACCTTTAATATAAAAAATGTTGTCGTTGAATCTGATAATGAAAAAAAGTATATCGATATCGATGGTAATATACAACTGAAAGTAGAGATGAATTTCAGTTTAAGTAAAGTTTTACTTTATAAATATGCTAGACTTTCCTGATTCTCCATATGACAAATTTGAGAATTGTCCTGCGTGTGAAAGACGGGGATTAAACACAGAGTCAAAAGCCTATAAACAATGTATATTCTGTGATTATCGTCTAATTAATGATAATAAAAAATATAAAAAGGAAAATAATTCTTTTAGATTTACACCAAAAATGAATTACTTTACAAGATTGATTAGAGAAATGAATGTAAAGTATGAGGATGATAACACACCTTTCCTTACAAGGGAAGAAACTGAACGTATAAGAGAAATGTTCAAAGGATTGGTGTTGTATATTATTCATGGATGTAATTTTCAGGGAAATATCAACACAAGATATTGTATAAATAAAATAATGGATTATCTTGAAATTAAACCTGAACTTAGGATAAAATATAGAGTTTCTAAAAAAGCCAATAATAAATTAAATAACCTGTTTTTCAAATATATAAATGAAAAAAATGAATGATTTTTTACCTATTTGGGAAAATAAGATAAAATTTAACAACCATAAAAATCTCCCAAATTCATTAAGATGTCTCATAGTTGGTTCAAGTGGATGTGGAAAAACCTGCTTACTTTTAAAAATGCTCCTCACTCCCAACTTTTTAGATTATGATAATTTAATAATTTTCACAAAGTCGAGTTTTCAACCAGAGTATCAACTACTCTCACAAGGTTTTAATGCTGGTCTTCAAAAAGAAGATATAATCGGTTTATTTAAACTTCAAAAAAACCTAAATGATTTTAACATTGAAGATATAATACAACTATTTTGTGATACACAGAGATGTAAAAAGAAATCAAAACCGATAACTTGTATTCTGAGTGATAATACGGATGATATACCGTCTCCCAAGATTTGGATAAATCCAAAAAGAACCTCGTTATCTTTGATGATTGTGTTAATGAGAGAAACCAAACGGTAATGGACAGCTACTACACAAGAGGGAGACATTCTTCTTGTAATTGTATTTATCTTAGTCAATCGTACTTTCAGCTTCCTCGTCGTTCCATCAGAAACAATGCTAATACTTTTATTTTATTCAAGTTAAATTCAATAGATATAAACAATTTTTGGAGAGACAATTGTTCTACATTATGTAGTAAAAAGGAATTTGGGGATTACATGAAACACACGACTGAAAAATATAAATATATTGTTGTGAAACAAGATGAGATATTAAATGATATTTTTCAATAAATAAATGGATGCGAAAGAAAGAGCAAGAAGATTTAGGGAACATCAAGAGTTGGTTTCAAAAGTTGTAAAACAGCAGGAAGACATAAAGAAGAAACGCAGACAGAAACTAACGGGCGAAGAAGCATTTGAAAAAAAACAAGAGAAATTTTTTAAACCACTTTTAAAAACTTCCCAAGAAAAAATGAAAGATGTTTCCACAGTTCCCACAGTAGAATATACTCCCAGAAAGCTTCAAATGTTAAAAGATTTCAGTCAAATGACGGAGGAAGAATTAGAGCATTTAGGAGAATTAGAATATGATGATGAAGGTTTATTTCAACAACTGGAAGAGATTAATCAACCCCGTGATTATATTGTGAATGCTGTTCAAAACAATGAATATTCAGCGGATTCAAAAACCAAAGCAGGACTCATTCCAACAGAACAACCAGCAATATTTCATCTTGTTCAAGAAAAGGTATTGATATTTAATGATGAATTAAGGTTCTTAAGTTCTGCTCAACCCCCTGTTAAACTAACTCCGAGATTAATGTTTCTTCTCACAAAAGATGGAAGACAAGGTTCAACTGTGAGGGATGAATCAAAGTATATTGATAAACCATTGGATATGGAAAATAATGATGATAGAGTATATATTGATTTGCTGAACACTCTAAATTATAAGGTTATTCTTTCTGGTAAAAGTAGGAAGAATGAGAAGGAGAAACACATTATTCAGGCTTTAAGTATCCTTGGTTCAGGTGTTAGTTTTCTTCCAAATGACCCATCGCAATTAGTTAATAGACTGTTATTGTTGTTCGGCAGTAAGAAGGCTGGAAATAACAATTGTTTTAATGAAGCATCAGCCATTTTAGACCAGTTGATGAACATGAAAATAATTAATAAATATCAATATAAAGACATTTTATCTCATATTAAATAAGATGAGAAGCACAATCCTTAGTTTCGATTTCACAACAAGCGACCACACATCTTCATTCCCATACCCACTACAACTTGACACAACAAAAGAATATGAGGCATCTTTATTGTCCATGGAAACTTATAATACCTTATTTAATATAACTGATAAAAATGACAAGTTTAGTTATAATCCCGGAAGTGGATACAAAACGATAACAGTCTCACCCGGAGCATATGAGATTTCTCAAATATCTTCCGAAATTGCTCGTCTTATGAAAGAACAGGGTGATGAACCAAAAAATATTGTTATAAACATTCAAAAACATACTTCAAAATCAACGATTAAAGTTAAAAATAACTACAAAGTTGATTTCACAATTGATAATTCATTTAGAGAGTTATTGGGTTTCTCCTCATAAAAGATTGAAACTAATGGGACGTTTTACAATGATCATGTCATTGAAATATCCTCAGGAATAAATTCGGTGTTAATTCACTGTGATTTGATTGATGGTGCTTATAATGATGGAAAAAAACAAATACAATATTTTCATTCAGTGCATACTCAACCCCAATTGGTTATAAATTCAATATGGAACCCAAAAATTTGGTTTATCTACCTGTGTCAGGAAAAACCATACACAGAGTAAATTTTAGGATAACCGACCAAGATAATCGTGTGATTTCTTTTAATGGAGAAGTTATATCCATCAGAATTCACCTACGTGAAGTTTTCCAATAAATAAATACGATGGTTATTGTGAGGAAACACGAGTTGGGAAAATATAAAATAATTACAGGGGATGGGATGTTCCTTTCCCCATACTACAAGGGTGAAGGTATGTATCTTGGTAGAGGATACTATAAACCTAAGAGACAAAGGGGTGTTGGACATCAATTTAGAGGAGATGGGATAATTGATACTCTCATGGGTATTGGTTCAACTATTCTTAAACATAAAGATCTAATTGGTTCAACTGCTTCTGCTGTGGGAAATGTAGCAGGTGCTGTAAAGAGTATAAAAGATGCTCAGAAGGAATCTCATAAATTACAAGCAATAAAAAGAAATTAAGAAAGGCAAAACTCAGTTGTCCCCCAAGAACGACAGAAAATAATTCAAATACTTGGATCAGGGTTTCAAAAGTTTTAACATCTTTTTTCCTAAATAAATACAAGTATGGAAGCAATTGATAGTATCTATGATTTGGATGATACTATTATTATCTCAAACTCCACTAAAAAAGAAGATTACTTCAAGGTAAATGCAATAACTGGAACAGACTGGAATACGAATGGTACAAAAAGTTTTGAAATAAATAATCAACAAACCTATTTGAATCTCTCCGAAAGTTTCTTGTTGTGTAAATTTAAATTCACTAAAGCTGGGAATAACACAAACGCTACACTTGTAAATGATTTCTTCTGGAAAATGTTTGATAGTGTGCGTTTGTATATTGGAACACAAGAAGTTGAAGCGGTTGATTATGTCTCTGCTGTATCTGAAATGATAAAATTTACACTCTATACATTCAGTGATAGAATGGGAAAGGGGTCTGTCGAAGGTTTTATTCCTGATATGTCAACGGGAACAAACACAGACCCTGGATATATTCAAAGGAAAGGAGCGTATAATGATGATACAAAAGCAGAAAATAGTTTTACTGTGGCGGTTCCTCTTAAAGGTATATTTGGATTTTGTGATCATGATAAAGTTCTGTATGGTCTTAAAATTAGATTTCAACTACAAAGGAATGATAATGAAAATAGATTGCTTTTTGGTGTTGGTAATGCTTTTGGTGATCAGAATAAATTTGTAATTGAGGAGATGAGTTGGTATATCAGTGAATATACTCCTAATCTTAAAACAGAAGAGATGTTGAATCGAAGACTTAACTCAAAGAAACCACTCAGTGTATCATACCTCAAAAGAAGATGTCAACACGTTAAACTCAATCAAACTACTTACACGTGGAATTTGGGTGTTCTGGAAGGAAAGCCACGATATCTGTGGATCATTTTTAAAAAGCCAGATGGTGATACTGCGACTGATAAGAATAATGCATTGAGTGATAATGCTAAGGTGAAACAACTTCGCGTTTCTCTAGATGGAACATATTATCCACGAGATAGATTGGAAATTAATTGGGAAAAAATGATTTTGCTGAAGCATACAAGTCTTACCAAAAGGTGTGTGAAAGTAATGGAAATAAAGAACCTATTTTGGATATGACAGCATTTAAAAGTTTGTATACAATCTATGCGTTTGACCTGAGCGCGCAAAAGGAAACTATAAAGTCTAATCGAGTGGATACTTCCCTATACATTGAAAGAGGAGAGAGTGAAGAAGTTGATACATATTGTTTGCTTTTGGAAGAAACAGAATTGCAGATTAATACAGATAATGGTGTGATGATTAGTCTCACATAATTTTTTGTTAAATAAATGAGTGGCAAAGTACCAACTGGGGTATATGTTAATCAAATCAATCTTCATAAACTATCATCTTGTGTTCAAAATCAAAAGCCTTGTACGATTAACGTTAATACAATTCAGAGAAAAGGAGCAGTAAGAATTGATGTTTTGCTCACAAGAGAACAGGTTAAAATCTTGAATGACACTGGCTCACTTAAAATTAAAATGACAAAACCAATGTTGAAAAAAATATTCAATAAGAGAGACGAGTGGAGGATTTCTCCCATTTCTAATTCCTTTATTTGCTGGTTTAAGTGCGGTTGGAGCATTGACGGGTGGTATTTCAACAGCGGTGAAAACTGCCAACGAAAGGAAGGCTCAACTCCAGGCTCAAAAAGAATTGGAAAGACATAACAAAGAGTTGGAGAAACAAATTAGTGGAAGTGGCGTAATTGTAGATTTTGCTGAAAAACTTGAAGGTCTGCCTGATAAAGCGAGATTGTTAGTTGGAGATATGCTTTCTTCTATTGCACAAGCAGGTGTAAAATTAACGAAAAGAGGTAATGGATTATATCTTTCTAATAAATAAATGAGCATTGATGAGTGGTTGAAAGAATTTGGAAAGAATACAACATCAAATTTACAACTTGCCAAATATTGTAAGAAATTAAAAATTCAAAATGTGGTTATTTGTATGAGAGATGAATTAACAAATGTGACGAAACATACAAAGAATATTATTATGAACTTAGAAGATAATAATGGGAACGGTTCTCATTGGGTTTGTATTTTTAATAATCAAGACAAATATTATTTTGATAGTTTTGGTCTTCCACCACCTGTTGAAGTCATAAAATTCTTACAGAATGGTGTTTATCAAACATTTCAAGTCCAAGAATTAAATTCCAAGTGTTGTGGTCAATTATGTCTATATGTGTTATTTCAACTCAACAAAAATAAAAAATTTTATGATATTATTTTTAATCTAATATAAATGACTTATGTTGGTAAAGATGGTTCTATCTTTGGTGTATCTCAAGAACTGGATATTGATTTATCAAATTATTATACAAAGGCATAGGCTGAACGACATAAATATAATATAAACCAAAATATTAACATGAAAAATGCTTATAAATTAAAAAATTATCCAAGCCCAACTGACGCGAATGACTTGGTGAGATTAAGCGATTTATCACAATATATATACTTGAATAAAACGGCTGTGTATTCCAAAGATACAGAAGTGTTGATATTATCTCCAGGTCATACAGAATTCACAGTTCGAATTAAAATAAATTTTTATAAAGAAGGGCGTATCGTTTGTATGAGAATAGAACAATGGGGGTATGATATGAATGATTTAGGGTATAATTGGTCATTTAAAATTAACCTCGAAGACCTGGAACAATTAAATCAGTCTCGTAAGGAAGAATATTATCCACTTGGTATCGAGAATGAGTTTTGTGGGTCCACGATTAGTAAACAACAAATAAAAGAATTTAATAAGGGTAAATATAATAATGGTTTTGCCCTTGTTTATCTCATGAAAACAGAAAAAACAGGATTATATATAATAAGTAAGGAAATACAAAATGATTTAACTATGGGAAGATGGGGAGGTGTTTCGTGCCATAATATTATTCTAACATATATTTCTAATACATAAATGACAGCAAGAAGGCTTCAAGAAAATTATCATTTCTGTGTCCAAGCATACCTTCAAGAAAAGGGTATTCGGTATTTTAATAAATATGTTCTACAACATAAGAATGAGGTATTTTCAATAAAAGATTGGCATTATGCTGATGTTGATAAACCAACAACTTTAGATTTAATTAGAATGTTAAATAATGAAAAAATTATAAAGTTAAGAAAAG
>NW_028222422.1:0-7500 GCF_056783735.1 Eptatretus burgeri | reverse complement strand
CCGAGGAAAAGTGGGCGTGAATGCTTTTTGATCCATGAATTTGCATACAGCGACCGCCCTCCAACGCCCTGGAGGCGGGGCCAAATCGCCCCTCGCTTACCGATTGGACGGAACAAAAGTGGGCGTGAGTCATTTTTGATCCGTTTTTCTGCGGAAAGTCCGTGATGTTTTTGAACACGCTGCTCGGTGCGCGCCCCGCACGAGTCCAGCATCGGTGCCCACGAGTGGCGCGAGATGACGGTGATGCGATGGTGGCGAGTTGTGACGGTAAAGGTCGTGGCGGTTGTGGTGAAGCGGCGTTGTGGTTGGTGGTTGTTGTGAAGCGGCGTTGTGGTTGTTGTTGTGATGGCTGTTGAGACGTGGTTGGTGGTGGTAATAATGGCGGCTGGTCCAAAATAAAGATAGTAAAAGAAAAACGGCTATCCTGAAGAGTCGCAGCCCGCATGAATGACATTTATTCCCTCTAGACAACGGGTTTGGGCCTAACTACACATATACTTACCGAGATATCTCACCTAAGGGACCTGAATAGTGGTTTGCGAATTTGGTCAACCACAACACTACCCCCTCCCCTTTTTACAGACTCGTCCCGAGTCGTCAAATTTTCGTGTGCCAGCATGTGTAGTTTTCCCCTAGTACATTTTACCTACGGATCCCTGAGTGCGACATTCATGGTATTCGTGTCCACAAAATAAATAACCTGAGGGCTGAATAACTACCTAAACAAACTCACTCACACGGACGACTTAAATAAAATTGCCGGCGTTAAGACAAACATGCCGGGGGCGCACTCATATTTACAGTACATCTTAACCTTAACTTACATATTTTACACTAAACCATGGCCCAGGATCAATGAACTCTGCAAAAAGAAAGCAGTTAGCAGGGAGCCAGGCTGCCTGCATGCAGTCTCTGGCTCAAACAATGCAGGTGACAGGGAACGTGGCCGGCTGCTCACACGCAGTCCAAGGCCTTCCCTTTTGAACTGAACGCAGTGAACCACAACGGTGCATGGGCTGCACAAACGTAGTCTCCGTGCCAGCTCAAGTGGCACACGCAATGAACACAACGGATGGATGGATGATCACAAACACGGTGCACGGGCCGCCACTGCAGGCCCGTGTTGTAGCTGCCAACAGGGCAGTTCTTGCAGCTTGCAAACTGTTGCCTTGATCCTGGCGCACATGGCAATGAACAGGGGGGGGGGGCAAAGCAAAAATTGAACGGGGCTGGTGAACGTGGGCAGTGGGCATGGCATGGCAAAGGCGAGCAGGCAAACACAGCCCGCAGAAGAAGGCCGCTGCAGGCAAACACAGCCGGCAGATGGACTGGCCGGCACAGGCCTTGAAGAAAAACAGCCAGCCGGCAGATGAAGTGGGCCGGCACAGGCCTTGCAGCACAGCAGCTGCAGACGATCCAGCCGGCACAGGCCTCGCAGCAAAACAACAGCTGCCGATGAAGTTGGCCAGCCTTTGCCGTTCCGTGGAGGTTGGTGGAGGGAGTGCGGTGGTGCTGGCCACTTGGAAGGCGGGCTCGGACCTACCTACCTGTCTCCCTCCCACCTATCGCCTTTGCCTGTCACTGTACATCCCCACTCCCTTAATTTGTCAAACCCCAATTTAGCCCCAACTTATTTTTTATTTTTATTTTTATGTTTACTTCCCCTCTATAAATCGTCCCCTAACCCCCTTTATCGTCTCTGTTCGGCTAACCTATCCTGTCACCTAGCCTACTCCCAACCCCTACGTTCCCTTCCCGGAGGGGAATAAGGGAGAGCTAGCGTCCTGTGTCGAGGCCCAACTCAAGCCTCAGAATGGCCTCCCCAGAGTTCAGCGATCTATAACCAAAGTGGGTCCAGCGGCCCACAACGAGAGCGAGGGGATGGATGGTGCGGAGGGGTACACTTCCTAATCCACCCTCTCCATTTAACTGTTAAACTACCCCGGGGCTTTCAACAAGCGCCTCTCGCTTAAACTATTGGTTCTAACAACCCAGATTCCCGTCGCCTGTGTTGGTGTCCTTACAATTTCGGGCCTCGCCCCCCCCAATTTTCTCTCCGTGCCCTCACACGGTCTCTTGGCTGGGACACGCGGCTCCCTTTTGGCAGGCACGACCCTCTGCCAAATATCCCGCTATGGCACCCCCGGGCACTACACTGCCTCCGAGCCTACCAGCTCCCTAACACCGGGGAGTGCCCCCCATGGCACCTCCCCTGAAACGCACACGTGGCAGGCTGGCTTCCCGGGCCCCTTTCCGAGGGTCACCCGTGCCCACAACACTGCCCACGCGGCTGATGGCGCCCCGGGCCCCCGCACCAAGCAGGCGCACCCGTGCCCACTACGCTATCCCGGCCCCCCATGGGCCCTTGGCCTACCACGGCCGACTAGCCTGGTGCCCGGGGTACCCACTCAGCGATACTCACCTTTCGCAGCCACGCTCCCAAGCCCGTCAACAGGGCTCCTGCACCCCTCCAAATGGGTTTCGAGCCTACTTCCCCACCAACAACAAAACAACCTCCATTTTTCAATTTAACTAACCCCCTAAAACTCACTCTACACTGACCCCGGGGTCCCTTGGGCGGGAGTCACTCCTCCCCCCAATCACTCATCGCACCATGCATTCCCCATTCGCTCCACTCACACAGACCCGCTGGCCTCACTCACTCAACATGTCTCCACCTCATAACTCACCAACTCTTCAACACACACACACCGCTGAACTCTGCCATCCTCCTAACTACATCCCCTAACTCGTGCTCCCACGTCGTCCCTTTAACTACAGCACGTTCCTTTTAATACTACGTAGCTAAACTACGTCCCCGCTACACATCCACAAGTCTGTCACTGTCTCCAAATAATCCCATTAATCAATTTCCCAACCTAAATCTGGCTACAATCCCTCTAACTAATCCATTCCACGGACTCCATGAGGACTTACCCCTGCCCCATGAAGTCGGTCTAACTAAGCTAACCCTTCCCCCTAACTAGTTTCCATCCTGTGCCCTGATAAGGGGGTCTTCCACCCCTTGCCCAGGAATCCTGTGCACCCGAAAGTGAGGCTTACTGTTTTTTTTTTTTTTCATGCGCAGTACCAGCGCGGCAACTCGCAGCTCGCGCACTTTACACCTGCCCGTGACATCATGCAGCTGCACGTGTTCCTCGTCCCTCCTTGGACGGCACCATCCGGCAGGGATACCCCTCCTGCCGGATTCCAACCCCACGTGCAGCCATGACGTCACCGTGCGCATAAAAAAAAACACAAGCCCCACGTCTCGAGGGGTTCCCCACGCGAACACATGTGCTTTGCCCGTTGGAGCTTAACACACACGATCGCGTGGAGAACCCGTCCGGTCCAAATCCGTTTACCTGCCTAAACTTTGTCCGTCCGCGGGATCGGCAAATCCACCGCGTGCGTTTCCGGACCGGGACTTCATTCCCGCAAGCGAGCACGTGGGGGTCTCGTGCGTTGCACAGCACGGACCTCGTGCTCACTGCTGGGTGAACCCGGCACGGTCCCCGAAACAACTACAGCCGCTACCCGGCTTTCTTTCTTCTGTCGCCGTCGTCGTCGCCATTCGACACACGCACTCCCGCGTGTTACGACGCTCACACTCCACACCATTACATTCACATCGGGAGACGCGGCTGCGTGCTCCCGCATGCCAACCGACATCTCCCTCACATACCGCTCTCTCACACACACGGTCTCCCTTGCATAAACCATACCACTCACACGTGATGCTCCATTCACTCGCGGTTCCTCATCCACACACCGCGTGCTGGGAAGCACGTACTCCGGCACCATCGCCACCACACCACTCACACACGGGGTCGCTTCCACACACGGGGACGCACTCACGCCTTGCACCACACACACGGACAACCACACTGGGGATTCGTGTCCCCACAAGGATCTCCGGGGCCTCTATACCCCCCAAGCTCTCCGTGCACCTGTCCACAGCACCCGTCCCCTCAACCTCGCGAAGCACGACCGAACTCACCTGGTCGTGACTCGCCTCAAGGGGGCATACTCCCTCCCCTCGTTCCTGGAGGAGGCTATCCCGCTGCTCGCACCGGGTCTCCACCCAGTCCACCAGCTCACCCTCATTATCCTCCACTACCTCCGTGTGTGTGTGTGCGTCTCTAAACCCGTCATTATCATGCAGTCTCTCCTCTATTTTTTCTGTCTCCCGTGTCTCTATACATTTTCTCTCCTGGTTCCTTTTTTCTGTCTCTTCCTGGTTCCTTTTTCCTTCCCATCTGAGTCGTTCTTTCTCTCTGAGCCCCATTAGCTGTTCGTTCTCCCTCCGTAGCTCCTCAATCTCCGTTGACTCCAATCTCGCTCTCCGTTTTAGTTGTTCAATTTCACACTCATATAGTTGTTGTTTTCTCTCCCACTGTTCCTCCTGCTCTTTGTTTTCCAATCTCATAGTTTCTTTCAATTGGCTCATTTCCTTCCTGTGTTTCATTCGCTGTTCTCTCACGACTCTTCCTCGTTTTCTCTCCTGTCCTTCCTTCTCCAGTTTCATGGTTTGCTTCATTTGGTTAATCTCCTTTTTGTGTTTCATTCGCTGCTGTCTCATTACTCTTCCTTGTTTCCTCTCCTGTCCTTCCTTCTCCAGTTTCGTTGTTTGCTTCATTTGGTTAATCTCCCTTTTGTGTTTCATTTGCTGCTGTCTCATTACTCTTCCTTGTTTCCTATCCTGTCCTTCCTTCTCCAGTTTCGTTGTTTGCTTCATTTGGTTAATCTCCTTTTTGTGTTTCATTTGCTGCTGTCTCATTACTCTTCCTCCTTCCCTCTCCTGTCCTTCCTTCTCCAGTTTCATGGTTTTCTTGATTTGGTTCATCTCCATTTTGTGTTTCATTCGCTGCTGTCTCATTACTCTTCCTAGTTTCCTCTCCTGTCTTTCCTTATCCAGTTTCATGGTTTTCTTCATTTGGTTAATCTCCTTTTTGTGTTTCATTTGCTGTTGTCTCATTACTCTTCCTTGTTTCCTCTCCTGTCCTTCCTTCTCCAGTTTCGTTGTTTGCTTAATTTGGTTAATCTCCTTTTTGTGTTTCATTTGCTGCTGTCTCATTACTCTTCCTCGTTCCCTCTCCTGTCCTTCCTTCTCCAGTTTCATGCTTTTCTTGATTTGGTTCATCTCCATTTTGTGTTTCATTCGCTGCTGTCTCATTACTCTTCCTAGTTTCCTCTCCTGTCTTTCCTTATCCAGTTTCATGGTTTTCTTCATTTGGTTAATCTCCTTTTTGTGTTTCATTTGCTGTTGTCTCATTACTCTTCCTTGTTTCCTCTCCTGTCCTTCCTTCTCCAGTTTCGTTGTTTGCTTCATTTGGTTAATCTCCCTTTTGTGTTTCATTTGCTGCTGTCTCATTACTCTTCCTTGTTTCCTCTCCTGTCCTTCCTTCTCCAGTTTCGTTGTTTGCTTCATTTGGTTAATCTCCTTTTTGTGTTTCATTTGCTGCTGTCTCATTACTCTTCCTCGTTCCCTCTCCTGTCCTTCCTTCTCCAGTTTCATGGTTTTCTTGATTTGGTTCATCTCCATTTCGTGTTTCATTCGCTGCTGTCTCATTACTCTTCCTAGTTTCCTCTCCTGTCTTTCCTTATCCAGTTTCATGGTTTTCTTCATTTGGTTAATCTCCTTTTTGTGTTTCATTCGCTGTTCTTTGTCTATCTCCTCGTACTCCAGCCTTTCTTTCAATTGGTCAACCTCAGATTCATGTTCTTTTTGTTTTCTATTCCATTGTTCCTCTCGTTCTTCCCTCTCCAATCTCGTTGTGTCCTTCAATCTCCTGATTTCTCCTTCCTGCTTCATTCCTTGCTCCTTTACTTTCTCCTCGTATTCAAACCTATTTTTTTCCTTTTGTCGTTCAGTTTCAAATTCATACTCTTTCAGTTTTCTATTCCACTGTCTCTCTTGTTCCTCCTTCTGCAATCTCGTCATTTCTTTCAACTGACTGATTTCTTTCTCCTGTCTCATTCGTTCTTCCCTCATTACTCTTTCTTGTTCCTCATTCTTTAGTCTGGCCTTCGCTTCCAGCTGTTCGATCTGTACAGTGTGGTTTCTTAAAGTTTCATTTTCCGTTCTCTTCCTTTCCTCTTTTAACACTCTCAGTTCGTTTTGTAGTTCCCTCTCTTTGTTTTGGTGTTTCTGTAACTCAGAAACTTTCTTTTCCAATTCTTTTCTCATCTCCGCACCCTCCGACCTTGCTTTGGCTTCGAACTGTTCTTCCGGCTTGCGCTTGTGGTTTTCTACCCGTCTTCCCAGTTCCTCTGTCTCCGTTTTTTACCTCCAGTCCCAGCTTATCAACTCTCTTCGTCATGTCTTGAAGTCTTTTCTCACACTCCACCGTTTCGACCTTCAATCCCTCCTCTGTCTCCTCCTGGCTTTCTTTTAATTTTTCTAATACCTTCTTTACCTCGTGTCTCGTCTTACACGTCTCTCGAATTATTTTCTCGCCCGCCCCGACCGCGGGCCTGACAGCCGTTGCACTCCCCCCAGCTCGTTCGTCCCAGCACGTGGCAGCGCCATTTTCTCGCCCGTGGTCCGCGTTTCGCTCCCCAATTTTCTCTCCTGTCTTTCCTTCTCCAGTTTGTCATTTATGCTCTGAGCGAGTTCCATAATCTGCCGCATTGTCACCTGCCCTGGCCACTCCCACTGACTACATTTAGTGGTGGAGTTATAATAAAAAAACCGACCAGATGAACGGCATCGATGCCTTTCCCAACCTTCTGGTACGGGTTTCTCTTGCACGGTGATCTCATCCTGAGCCATGGATCCTACACATTCTACATCCATTTCTAATACCCCCGGCTCCCGCTCGCCTTGAGACGCCATCTTGCTTCTCTTAAAGGGTTAATTTAACTCGCTCGTAATTTGGAGGGAATCGGGGGTCGCTCCTCTCACCCCTGGACCGATTCCCGTGAATTTAGCCGGAGACTGGAGAGCCCGTTTTCCCGTTCTCCGTTACCAGTGCCGTGAGGAGGGCGATGGGTTTATATCGCACGACCTGACACCAGTGTTGCGGATTCGCGCCCGCCGGCGTGCGGACGGCCACGTAACTCGAATCGCGGCACGTCGCCCACCGGACGGACAATCCAGTCGTGACCCTCTCGGACTAACGCCGGGAACTAGTCACGGGTGGACCTTTCGGTCTCACCACGATCGTGCCAATCGGCCCCCGCGTGGGATAGGGTTGCTCGCCAAATTCGACCCACCTGAGTACCCACGCGGAGGGTAGACCGGGCGATTGCACCTCGCCGCAGGTCGACTTCGGACACGGGCCACTTTAAGCGACCCGTTCCGTACTATCGGGATAACCGAGCGGTGTTATTCGTCGGCCTCGACGGTTCGATTAATTATCGGGCGTTTTAGACCACGACCAACCCTTTACGTGACGCAAGATGGAGATTCAATGAAAGAAAAGACGAAGCGAAGCGGGAAAACAGTTCAACAATAAGCACATTTATTTCGCGATGAACGGAAAGCACACATATACA
>NW_028222421.1:27500-32500 GCF_056783735.1 Eptatretus burgeri | reverse complement strand
TCAGAAGGTGTGATTCTTGAGTGTCGGGTTCAAAAGGTTCATCATCACCATTCTCTTCACCACTGCTTACAGCTATGTTCTGATCAGCTGGAGGTGTTGGAACGGGGTTCTCGTCATCATGAGGCACAGGTTTACGAGCAGAGACGCAGTCAGCGTACTTGATGTGACCTTTATTCTTGTTGAAGCCGGCGATGCTTGTGCAGCAGAAATAACAATCATCATGATGATTCTGCGGCTCACGCCATATCATGGGCACCGCAAATGGCATGCTCGCGCGCTTGCCCACCAACCACTGAGTCAAGGTTGTGTGACAGCTTGTGCAGCAGATGTGTGGTGCCCAGCTCTGTTCTTGGTCCCCCACCTTACACCCGAAGTAGTGAAAGTAGGCGGCCTTCATTTTCACTGCTGTAGATATACTTCGCTGTTGATCTTTTTTGGTATACCGACCACAGACATAACAGAAGTTGTCAGGATGATTGGTACAGGAACGCCTACTCATCTTTATCTGAAAGAAAGAAATATAACACAAGTTAACAACAATTGTACGAAATAGACATGTTCAAGACATATGTAAATTTCATTGAAATCCTGACTTCTAGGCAATGGGAATATTTCTGTTCCTGAAAATCCTGACGTGATACAGCAAAACGGTTATGATTTTTGAAATCAGCATACCCAAATTAGTCTTAATCACTTTACACATCTCCAGTAAAAAATTTTTGTTGTTCAGTGTTATGGGAATACCACAACGTTGGAAGAAAAGCATGAAGCCGATAGAGAAATGTTGTATAATTTGTCTCTGATACAAAATCCAACCTTGAGAGAAAAAGTTGATCGTTTCATTGTGAAGAAGATGATCAGTGCTAAATTGAAACTTGGACTTGGAAATTCAAAAAACTTATAGGCTCTAATGATGTCATTAAGACTGAAGAGCAATTAGCTGATGAATTACATTAACCAATATTCACAAAGTTTCAGAGAAGGAAAGTTTATTCCAAGGAAGTTGATTATATCTGGTCTGCTGATTTGATTGAACTCAATAATGATAAGGGGTACAAGTATGCTTTAACCATTATTGATTTGAGGAGTAGATACATATGGGTTGTCCCATTAAAAAAACAAAACAGGTAATACTCTTATGTTAGCCTTTCAACAGATATTTAATAAAAGTAAGAGAAAACCTAAAAAATTGTGGACTGATGAGGGTAGAGAGTTTTATAACAAGACGTTTATGAATTTTCTAAAAAATAACAGTATTACATTATACAGTACCTTTAATGAAGGGAAGGCAGTTGTTGTTGAACGTTTTAATCGTACCTTAAAAGAGAGACTATATAAAAAAATTCACACAACTCGGTTCACAACAATGGTCATCTTTTATTCAGGATATTGTGGATAAGTATAATGACACGATTCACACGTCAACAAATATGAAACCATCAGAAACATTTACAAAATTAAAATATGAAAAAGAGATTAATGTCAGAAAACCTAAGTTCAAAGTTGATGATATCGTAAGAATATATAGGTGGAAATCTCATTTTGAAAAGGGTTATGTTAAAAGATGGACAAACGAGCTTTTTAAAATTGTTGATGTAATAGATACGGTTCCTTGGACTTATAAGATATATGATTTGGAAGGGGAAGAGATTTTAGGTTCATTTTATTCACAGGAATTACAAAAGACAAAGATAAATTGAAATTTTTTGACTCTGCCCCTTTTTGACTCCACCCACACAAACCCCACACAAGCCCCGCCCACACAAACCCCACACAAGCTCCACCCATATTCATCATATTCACATAATTAGTGATTAGTTAATTAGTTCCCCACACACAACATGTTTATTTAATTAAAAAATTATCCACCCATCCACACAAGCTCCACTCATCCACCCATCCATTTATCCACACAAACCTCATCCACATAAACCTCATCCACATTCACCCCGCCCACATAAACCCTGCCCACACAAGCTCCACCCACATAAACACCCTCCCACAAGCTCCACACAAAAACTCCACACACATAAACCCTGTACACATAAACCCCTCCCACACAAGCTCCACCCACACAAGCCCCACCCACACACACCCCTCCCACCGCAGCCCCGCCCCCACAAGCCCCGCCCACACAAGCCCCGGCCACACAAGCCCCGCCCACACAAGCCCCACCCACACAAGCCCCACCCACACAAGCCCCACCCCTCATCCCCCTGTGCGCCCCACCTTTGACCCACCACCTCCCTCATCCCACCCCCACCCTTCCCCACACACACACATGGGGAGGGGAGGGATGGGATGAGGGGGTGATGGGTCATTGGGGGAGCGCACCTACCCCCTTCCCCCACTCCCCCACCCCCCTAACCCCTCCCTCTCGTTCATGTCTTGATCCTCTTCTTGAAATTCAGAATCAAGTAATTGTAAACAAAACAAATATAATTTATTAATATTGAAAATATTAAATATTCATTTGCGAGAATGTATAATCTTTCCCAGCAATCTTCTTCAGATGTCTTGTGATTTCGAAACTCAGACACCATATTCTGTTTTGAAACAAAAAGTGGATAATAATTAGGTTTTATAAAGATAATTACATGGTAATATGAGTAAGCCTGGTGTTGGTTCTAAATTCAAACCTCGTTGACCACTGAATTAACACACCAGGAGGCCGACTCAGCCTGTCATCCTTTCAAGGCCAATAAAATGAATTCCAGTGTACTGGCAAAACCGCGTCCAAACTAATGATGCAACCAACATAAGACGACATTCTAAAGATAGAGTGATATTGATAATAATTCAGAAACATTTACCTCCAGAAAATCATGTGTTGTACAAGATTGCTTCAACAGCTGATGTTGTGTGATAGTGCTGAAAAAAATAAAATAATAAGTCAAGGGTATAGATGAAGAGACAGACAGAGAGAGATACAAACAGACAGGGAAAGCGACACACACACACACACACACACACACACTCGTCTCACCATTGGTTTAATTCATTCGAGATCAGAGGCCGTGATAAGACTTCGTACCAGTCATTATAAATCATTGATCTCTTCAATAAGAGCATAGAGACGTCGGTAGAAAGACACACACACACACACACACACACACACACACACACACACACACACACACACACACACACACACACACACGTGTCTCACCATTGGTTTAATTCATTCGAGATCAGAGGCCGTGATAAGACTTCGTCCCACTCATTATAAATGTCTTTCAATTCTCTTCTAAAATCATTGATCTCTTCAATAAGAGTATTCATTTGATGCACCTCGTCGTGATATGTAAACTCAATTTCTTCCAACGACCTGTCAGGAAAAAAAAAAAATCAGAATTATCATGATTTAATTGAAAATCATTTGCTTCATCGTTCAAAGAGAAAACCACACACAAACTTACCAACTTTGTAGTGAGCTGTTTTGTTCATCGGAAGAGAGTGAGTCCATGACTCAGTTGTAAAAATGAAAATCCCGTCTGGCAGAAACTTTGTCTGGTGAATCACTTATAAGGCAACGACGAGGAAATTACCTAAGCATTGGGTGTGGCCACAGGAAATGACAGCTTGGAAAATCAGGTCAGGTCAGGTATGGGAGCATGTGCCAGAACAGCACGTCGCTGCGTCCACTTTCCGCCGGTACTCCAGGGGCCTCCGTCTGGCCATCCCCCAGGCAGATGCCAGGCCCATCCCCATCTCCTTGAGATGATGGTCAACCTGTTGCAACCATGAGGCACGTGGTCGACCCACTGGCCTCCTCCACTCATGAGACTCCCTCGCTGAGAGAATCTGGTGAGCAGGATCAGAGTCAGGAAAACGAGCCACATGTCCATACAGCCGCAGCTGACGCTCACGGACTATGCAGGTAACAAATCTCATCCGAGTCTCTCTCAGCAACCGCTCGTTGGACACAAAATCCGACCAGCGATAGCCAAGGATTCTCCGAAGAGACCTGGTACCAAAGGAATTAAGTCTCCGTCTCAGATCCTTGGTCAGAGTCCAAGTCTCGCACCCATAGAGCAAGACTGGAAGTACCAAGGACCTGAAGACTCGGACTTTCGTCCTCCCGCACAGGTACCGGCAGCGCCACACCCCATGATCCAGTGAATCCATGACTCCCCAGGCCCGACCCAGACGTCTATTGACCTCTGACTCGCAGCCAGCAGAGACATGAATATCACTGCCAAGGTAAGTGAATCTCTCCACGACCTCAACATCCTCACCACAAACAGACACAGACAGGACAGCAGCATCCAAGATGTCACCGAAAGCCTGGATCTTAGTTTTGACCCAAGAAACCCGTAATCCCAACGGCTCCGACTCCTCATTCAGCACCTCGAGGGCTCCCAAGTGGATGTCTAAAGTCTCCGCAAAGATGACTGCATCATCTGCAAAGTCAAGGTCCGAGATCTTGACATTCCCAAATGACGCACCGCAACTTGATCTCTCCGACATCCTCCCTAGAATCCAGTCCATACAAGTGCTGAAAAGTGTGGGGGCAAGTACACATCCCTGACGAACTCCAGTAACAACTGGAAATAAGTCAGAGATGGTACCACCACACTTCACAGCACTCTCAGTACCAGAGTAGAGTTCAGACATCAGATCGATCAGTTTTGGTGGCACCCCACGAAGACCAAGAATTCTCCAGAGGACATCCCGATTCACTGAATCGAACGCTTTACAGAGATCAACATAGGCTGCAAGCAGCCCCTGCCGAAACTCTCGTCTGCGTTCGGTGAGGACACGAAGTGCAAGGATACGGTCAATCGTTGACCTCTTTGGTGTAAAGCCTGACTGCTCTGGACGCTGGTGCTCAAGCAGATGGTGGCGAACCCTATCGAGAATTATCCGAGCAAAGACCTTGCCCGGCACTGAGAGCAGCGTCACCCCTCGGTAGTTGTTGCAGTCTTGGCGATCACCCTTCCCTTTCCAGAGAGGGACAACAAGGCCCCTCTTCCAGTCAGTTGGGATGATGCCTGTGT
>NW_028222421.1:0-2500 GCF_056783735.1 Eptatretus burgeri | reverse complement strand
CATATATATATTATACACATATATATTACATATTATATATTACATATACACACATATATATATACAGTATACACACACATATATATTATATATATTTATACACATATATATTATATACATTACACACATATAGTTATTATTATTATATTACATATATACACATTATATATATATATATACATACATATATATATATATATATATACATACATATATATATATATATATATATATATATATATATATATATATATATATATATATATACATATATATATATATACATATATATGTATATATATATATATATATATATATATATATATATAAGTAGGGAAAGAATACTGGTTCTGGCTCACTTTTCCCCATGTAAATGAATGGGGGATTTTCAGCCATGAAATTTTTCTTTTTTTTCCCTGAAAAAATAAATCCCCTTTTTAGCCCAAGGTATATTTATTTGTCTCCCCTTTTAACCTGGAGCCTGGTGTTGGCTTAGTGGTTAGGGTGGCGGCTTGGGATCCCAGGGTCCTGAGTTCAAATCCCGTTGGCTGCTGAATTAACACCAGGGGGTTGACTCAGCCTGCCATCCTTCCGAGGTCGGCGAAATGAGTGCCAGTGTACTGGTCCTCCCGGTGTATGCCCCGGTTAGAATAGGTGTACCATATCCCTGTGTGTCGTAAGAGGCGACCAGGGTTGGTGTCAGGAAGGGCATCCGGCCATAAAACATTGCCTCAAGAAAGCCAAACCCCTGCACAGCAGGGAAAAATGGCTGTAAAAACGGTCATTTTTTTATTTCCCTTTAACCTAGGGGCTCTCTATTCAAATAGCCCATACAACAAGATAAAGATTTGTTAAAGGTGATTCTAAAGAAATATCTGAAACGCCTAAGCCCCGGGACACTCTTTATCAAATAACCAATGCATATTGTTTAGCTCACTCATTGAACCTATAAACATTTGTTCATTCTCAAATTCCTTCAATAGTTTAATTTTCTTTGCACAATAATCCCCATCTAAAATATTGAAAAACAAAACATTTGAATCTTTATATTTTTTAAGATACCACTTTTTGTGCCATTACGAAATGATAAACTTCTCTTAATGATCTCATCTGGCCACCGCCTCGAGTTGCAAATCATTTTTGTACATAAACCATGCCAGAAAAAAGTTTTGTTTCAAATGTTTTCAGTTCATGCCGTGAAAATGAGGAAGTGTTTTTTTTGACACGGCCGTGCTGTGTGAATGAGGAAGTGGTTTTGGACTGTCATGCTGTGAAAAAATAGGAACTATTCTGTGAGACAAGGTCTCTGTTTATATTTTATCTCAGAACACGAACTGAAAACATTTGAATCAAAAACTTTTATGGCGTGGTTTATGTCCAAAAACGATTTGCAACTGGCGGTGGCCAAGATGAGATCATTAAGAGAAGTGCTTGTCATTTCCTGTGCCCACACACCCAATGATTAAGCAATTTCTCATCGTTGCTTTATAAGTTGCTCCACCAGACAAAGTTTCTGCCAGACGGGATTTTCATTTCTTTACAACTGAGGCATGGACGATATTCTCTTCCGATGAAGCCAACAGCCCACTACAGAGTTGGTAAGTTTGTGTATGCTTTTCTCTTTGAACGATGAAGCAAATGATTATTAATTAAATCATGATAATTCTGATATATATATATATATATATATTTTTTTTTTCCCTGACAGGGCATTGGGAGAAATTGAGTTCACATATCACGACGTGGTTCATGAAATTAATACTCTTATTGAAGAGATCAATGATTTTAGAAGAGAATTGAAAGACATTTTCAATGAGTGGCATGAAGTCTTATCACGCCCCTCTCATCTCGAAGGAATTAAACCAATGGTGAGACACGTGTGTGTGCCTCTCTCTCTGTCTGTCTTTCTTACCTACCTTCCTCTCTGCTCTTATTGAAGAGGCCAATGATTTATAATGACTGGTCTCTGATCTCGTAATGAATTAAACCAATGCAGAGACACGTCTATGTGTGTCTGTGTGTGTGTGTGTGTGTGTGTGCGTGTGAGGCAATGTGTGTGTGTGTCTATGTGTGTGTGTATGTGTGTGTGTGTGTGCGTGTGTGCGTGTGTGCGTGTGTGTGTGTGCTGTATGTTCTCTGTCTGTCTGTCTCTTCATCTATACCCCTTGACTCTATTTTTTTTTTTTTTTTCAGCACTATCGCACAACATCAGCTGTTGAAGCAATCTTGTACAACACATGATTTTCTGGAGGTAAATATTTCTGAATTATTATTAGATATCACTCGTGACAACACATGATTTTCTGGAGGTAAATATTTCTGAATTATTATTAATATCACTTCTTTAGAATGTCGCCTTCAATGTTAAGGTTGCATCATTAGTTTGGACGTGGTTTTGGTCAGTACACTTTCTTGGAATTCATTTTATTGACCTTGAAAGGATGCAGACAGGCCCTCTGGTGTAGTTAATTCAGTGGTCAACGAGGCTTACTTCATATTA
>NW_028222420.1:35000-41221 GCF_056783735.1 Eptatretus burgeri | reverse complement strand
CGTGGGTACTTCGGTAGTTCGAATTTGGCGAGCAACCCTATCCCACGCGGGGGCTGATTGGCTCGATCGCGGTGAGACCGAAAGGTCCACCCGTGACTGGTTCCCGGCGTTAGTCCGAGAGGGTCACGACTGGATTGTCCGTCCGGTGGGCGACGTGCCGCGATTCGAGTTACGTGGCCGTCGCACGCCGGCGGGCGCGAATCCGCAACACTGGTGTCAGGTCGTGCGATATAAATTCATCGCCCTCCTCGCGGCACTGGTATCGGAGAACAGGAAAACGGGCTCTCCTGTCTCCGGCTAAATTTACGGGAATCGGTCCAGGGGTGAGAGAAGCGACCCCCGATTCCCTCCAAATTACGAGCGAGCAAATTAACCCTTCACGAGAAGCAAGATGGCGTCTCAAGGCGAGCGGGAGCCGGGGGTATTAGAAATGGATGTAGAATGTGTAGGATCCATGGTCCAGGATGGAATCCCCGAGCAGGAAATGTTGATTGTGCAGGAACACGGACTCGCCCAAGTGAACCCAGGGCCCGAGGTGGGTGCGGCAGCGGCCGCGGTGTATGACACCTCCCCCCCCCCTCTCCACCAAGACCCTTCCCCAACCCTTGCCGAAACGGCTCAGCTGAGTGCATCCAACATGGCCCAGCTATGCGCCATGCTGGCGGCAATGAACGAAAAAATGGATGCAAACACAAATGAAATGAAAAACGAAATGAATGAAGTGAAAACGACGATGGATGCGAATACACAACAAATAAACGAAAAGATGGATACAAAAATGAACGGAATGGAAACAAACATGAAGGAGGAAATGAAAAAGCTGCGGGGTGAGACGCAGAACATGGGCCGAAGCCTGCAGGCGGGCATGAAGGCCGTGACCGGGGAGATAAAAATGGCGACTCCACGTGTGGGAGCAAACGAGCTGGGTGGGGGTGCAACGGCTGACAGGCCCGCGGTGGAGGCGGGTGAAAAAATAATTCGTGGAACGTGTTGGGCGAGGGTCGTGACGATGACCGAAAGGGAAAAATTAAATGGGGAGACCAAAACGTGTGAGACGAGACACGAGGTGACGACAACAGAAATAATAGTTGAGACAAAGGGAGGTAAAGGGTGAAGAGTTGGCAGAGACACGGGAGATGGGAACGATAGAGGGAAGACTACACGATGAAGACGGGGTAAGTGACGCACACACACACGGAGGTAGTGGAGGATAATGGGGGTGAGCTCGCGGAGCGTGTAGGGACCCGGTGCGAGCAGCGGGATGGCCTCCTCCAGGAACGAGGGGAGGGAGTATGCCCCCTTGAGGCGAGTCACGACCAGGTGAGTTCGGTCGTGTTTTGCGAGGTTGAGGGGACGAGTGCTGTGGACGGGTGCACGGAGAGCTTGGGGGGTATAGAGGCCCCGGAGACCCTTGTGGGGACACGAATCCCCAGTGTAGTTGTCCCTGTGTGTGTGGTGCAAGGCGTGAGTGCGTCCCCGTGTGTGGAAGCGACCCCGTGTGTGAGTGGTGTGGTGGCGATGGTGCCGGAGTACGTGCTTCCCAGCACGCCGTGTGTGGATGAGGCACGGAGTGTGAGTGAGGCACCGCGGGTTAGTGCCCCCGCGTGTGTGGGTGAGGCACCGTGTGTGGAAGAGACCGCGTGTGTGAGTGTCGTCGTGTGTATGAGTGAGGCACCGCGGGTTAGTGCCCCCGCGCGAGTGAATGGAGCACCACGTGTGAGTAGTATGGTTTGTGTGAGTAGTGAGGCACGCGTGAGTGAACGGCCGTGGGCAAGGTCGCTGTGTGCCAGGGAGACCGTGTGTGTGAGAGAGCGGTATGAGAGGGAGATGTCGGTTGGCATGCGGGAGCACGCAGCCGCGTCTCCCGGTGTGAATGTGATGGTGTGGACTGTGTGCGTCGTAACACGCAGGTATGCGTGTGTGGAATGGAGACGGAGACGGCGACAGAGGAGAGAAAGCCGAGTAGCGGCTGTAGTTGTTTCGAGGACCGTGCCGGGTTCGCCCAGCAGTGAGCACGCGGTTCGTGCTGTGCAACGCACGAGACCACCACGTGCTCGCTTGCGAGAGTGAAGTCCCGGTCCGGAAACGCACGCGGTGGATTTGCCGATCCCGCGGACGGACAAAGTTTAGGCAGGTAAATGGATTTGGACCGGACGGGTTCTCCACGCGATCGTGTGTGTTAAGCTCCAACGGGCAAAGCACATGTGTTCGCGTGGGGAACCCCTCGAGACGTGGGGCTTGTGTTTTTTTATGCGCACGGTGACGTCATGGCTGCACGTGGGGTTGGAATCCGGCAGGAGGGGTATCTCTGCCGGATGGTCCCGTCCAAGGAGGGACGAGGAACACGTGCAGCTGCATGACGTCACGGGCAGGTGCAAAGTGCGCGAGCTCTGAGTTGCCGCGCAGGTGCTGGGCATGAAAAAAAAAAAGGGAAAAACAAGCCTCACTTTCGGGTGTACAGGATTCCTGGGCAAGGGGTGAAAGACCCCCTTACCCTGGGCACAGGATGGAAACTAGTTAGGGGGAAGGGTTAGCTTAGTTAGACCGACTTCATGGGGCAGGGGTAAGTCCTCATGGAGTCCGTGGAATGGATTAGTTAGAGGGATTGTAGCCAGATTTAGGTTGGGAAATAAAATGGGATTATTTGGAGACAGTGACAGACTTGAGAATGTGTAGTGGGGACGTAGCTTAGCTACGTAGTGTTAAAAGGAACGTGCCACTAGTTTAAGGGACGACGTGGGAGCACGAGTTAGTTAGGGGATGTAGTAAGGAGGATGGCAGAGTTCAGTGGTGTGTGTGTTGAAGAGTTGGTGAGTGAAGTGGAAGCATGTGCTTGTTGAGTGAGTGAGGCCAGCGGGTCTGTGTGTATGGAGCGAATGGGGAATGCATGGTGCGATGAGTGATTGGGGGGAGGAGTGACTCCCGCCCAAGGGACCCCGGGGTCAGTGTAAAGTGAGTTAGCTGGGTTAGTCAAATTGAAAAATGGAGGTCGTTTTGTTGTTGGTGGGAAAGTAGGCTCGAAACCCATTTGGAGGGGTGCAGGAGCCCTGTTGACGGGCTTGGGAGCGTGGCTGCGAAAGGTGAGTATCGCTGAGTGGGTACCCCGGGCACCAGGCTAGTCGGCCGCGGTAGGCCAAGGGCCCATGGGGGCCGGGATAGAGTAGTGGGCACGGGTGCGCCTGCTTGGTGCGGGGGCCCGGGCGCCATGGCCGCGTGGGCAGTGCAGTGGGCACGGGTGACCCTCGGAAAGGGGCCCGGGAGGCCGGCCTGCCACGTGTGCGTTTCAGGGGAGGTGCCATGGGGGCACTCCCGGTGTTAGGGAGCTGGTAGGCTCGGAGGCAGTGTAGTGCCCGGGGGTGCCATAGCGGGAGATTCGGCAGAGGGTCGTGCCTGCCAAAGGGAGCCACGTGTCCCAGCCAGGAGACCGTGTGAGGGCACGGAGAGAAAATTGGGGGCGAGGCCCGAAATTGTGAGGACACCAACACAGGCGACGGGAATCTGGGTTGTTAGAACCAATAGTTTAAGCGAGAGGCGCTTGTTGAAAGGCCCGGGGTAGTTTAACAGTTAAATGGATAGGGTAGATTAGGAAGTGTACCCCTCCGCACCATCCATCCCCTCGCTGTCGTTGTGGGCCGCTGGACCCACTTTGGTTATAGATCGCCGAACTCTGGGGAGGCCATTCTGAGCTTCGGTGGGCCTCGACACAGGACGTTAGCTCTCCCTTGTTCCCCTCCGGGAAGGGAACGTAGGGGTTGGGAGTAGGCTAGGTGACAGGATAGGTTAGCCGAACAAGGACGATAAAGGGGGTTAGGGGACGATTTATAGTGGGCAAGTAAAAATAAAAACAACAAAAAAATAAGTTGGGGCTAAATTGGGGTTTGACAAATTAAGGGAGTGGGTATGTACAGTGACAGGCAAAGGCGATAGGTTGGGATGGAGACAGGTAGGTAGGTCCGAGCCCGCCTTCCAAGTGGCCAGCACCACCGCACTCCCTCCACCAACCTCCACTGAACGGCAAAGGCTGGCCACTTCATCGGCTGGCCGTGTTTTGCTTCAAGGCGGAGGCCGGCCAAGTTCATCGGCAGCTGTGTGCTGCAAGGCCTGTGCCGGCCAGTTCATCTGCTGGCTGTTTTTCTTCGAGGCCTGTGCCGGCCAGTTCATCTGCCGGCTGTGTTTGCCTGCAACGGTCTTCTTCTGCGGGCTGTGTTTGCCTGCAGCGGCCTTCTTCTGCGGGCTGTGTTTGCCTGCAGCGGCCTTCTTCTGCGGGCTGTGTTTGCCTGCAGCGGCCTTCTTCTGCGGGCTGTGTTTGCCTGCTCACCTTTGCCATGCCATGCCCACTGCCCACGTTCACCAGCCCCGTTCAATTTTTGCTTTGCCCCCCCCCTGTTCATTTCCATGTGCGCCAGGATCAAGGCAACAGTTTGCAAGCTGCGAGAACTGCCCTGTTGGCAGCTACAACACGGGCCTGCAGTGGCAGCCCGTGCACCGTGTTTGTGTCCATGCATCCATTCGTTGTGCTCATTGCGTGTGCCACTTGAGCTGGCACGGAGACTGCGTTTGTGCAGCCCATGCACCGTTGTGGTTCATGCATTCAGTTCAAACCGTTCATGCATCCATTCGTTGTGCTCATTGCGTGTGCCACTTGAGCTGGCACGGAGACTGCGTTTGTGCAGCCCATGCACCGTTGTGGTTCACTGCATTCAGTTCAAACCGTTCATGCATCCATTCGTTGTGTTCATTGCGTGTGCCACTTGAGCTGGCACGGAGACTGCGTTGTGCAGCCCATGCACCGTTGTGGTTCACTGCGTTCAGTTCAAAGGAGGCCTTGGACTGCGTGTGAGCAGCCAGCCACGTTCCCTGTCACCTGCATTGTTTGAGTCAGAGACTGCATGTGGGCAGCCTGGCTCCCTGCTAACTGCTTTTCTTTTGCAGAGTTCAATGATCCTGGGCCATGGTTTAGTGTAAAATTTGTAAGTTAAGGTTAAGATGTACTGTAAATATGAGTGTGCCCCCGGCATGTATGTCTTAGCGCCGGCAATTTTATTTAAGTCGTCCGTGTGAGTGAGTTTGTTTAGGTAGTTACGCAGCCCTCAGGTTATTTATTTTGGGGACACGAATACCATGAATGTCGCACTCAGGGATCCGTAGGTAAAATGTACTAGGGGAAAACTACACATGATGGCACACGAAAATTTGACGACTTGGGACGAGTCTGTAAAAAGGGAAGGGGGTAGTGTTGTGGTTACCAGATTCGCAAACCACCATTCAGGTCCCTTAGGTGAGGTATCTCGGTAAGTACATGTGTAGTTAGGCCCGAACCCGTTGTCTAGTGGGAATACATGTCATTTATACGTGCTGCGACTCTTCAGGATAGCCGTTTTTCTTTTACTATCTTTATTTTGGACCAACCGCCATGATCACAACCACAACATCAACCACCGACCACAACCACCGCTTCACCACAACCGCCACGACCTTCACGCACACCTCACAACCGTAGCATCGCCACCGTTCTTGCCCCGCTGTGGGTACCGGTGTTGGACTCATGCAGAACGCGCGTCGAACAGCGTGTACAAAATCACGGATTTTGTGCTTCAAAAACGGATCAAAAACGACACACGCCCACTTTTTGCCGTCCAATCGGTGAGCGAGGGGCGATTTGGCCCCGCCTCCAGAACGATCGATATATACAAATTTGTGGATCAAAAAGCCTTCACGCCCACTTTTTCTCGGGCCAATGGGGAGCGAGGTGAAAGGTCAAAGGGAGGGGGTCAAAGGCGAAGTTACGGGGGGATAAAAGGACGGTGTTCGTCAGTCAGAACAGAGTCGCAAAGGAGAACGAGAAGGAGTCGAGAACGAGAAGGAGTCGGAACGGAGGGGACGAGTGTGGAAGACTGGAGCCCGAAGCCTGCAGTGGCTGGAGAAGCTGAAGAGAGTCGGACGAGGGGGTGCTCGCGTAGGTGCCAGGAGCTGCACGCCCGAGGGAGGCCGGCAGCGCGACCTGGCCGAGGTGGAGACGCACACCAGGGATAATAAAGATCCTCTATACCCCGAGCATCAGCAACCCCCTCCTGTTTCCCCCCGTGCTGAGATAGTGCGACCAAGGGGGCCCCGTTCCCACCCCCTACCAGGCACTGTCCACGAGGCCCGCGGGTTGCGGGGCCATCGCCGCTCCGCGTCTCATCACCAGACGGGTAGGCCCGACCCGGTCTCGGTCTCAG
>NW_028222420.1:10000-22500 GCF_056783735.1 Eptatretus burgeri | reverse complement strand
CTCCAAGGTTCTTTATCTTAAATATTTTCCATATTTCTTGTGCGTGTTTATATTCCTTATCACTTATCTCTTCTTCATAAAGGTTATTATAGAAACTTTCTTTTGAAGGAAGTTGTGTTTCTTTAAATCTCATAAATGAATCCATATAATCATAAGGATAAATTCCCTTACTTGTAAGAATTTTCTCTTTACTTTGAATTTCATTCCTTGTTTGAATTTCCTCTCTCGTAAGAATTCCTTCTTTAATCAGAATTTCATCTTTAATCTGAATTTCCTCTTTAGTTCGAATTTTCTTTATAATTAGAATTTCATCTTCAGTTAGAATTTCTTCATTAATTAGAGTTTCCTCTTTACTTTGAATTCTCTCTTTAATCTGAATTTCCTCTTTAGTGAGAATTTCCTCTTTTGGAAAGAATGAATTAAGATTTGGAAAAGAGTCCGTGGAGCTTAGATTTGATGCGAGGTAGGCTAGTGGTGTTCCCATAAACTTGTAAGAATCTAAAAACCTAATACGAGTTAAAGGTTTTGTGAATATCATTTTTGAAAATGAAATATACTTTTGACTTGTGTTTGTTATAGCAGAAATATTCCCTGGTGTTTTTGAAAGTTCATTTATAAATAGATGTGTATCATAGTTGGCGCTGTTGTGAAGAAAGACTGGAATAAAAGAAGGTAATTTATAATTAAGATTACAACAGGAATGAGCGGGACCTCTATATTTACCAGTAAGATGACAATGGTCTCTAACTTTAGACTCCTTAATTTCCCCCTCACAAATATGACAGATATTGTTCATTCTAAATTCTAATTTTTTCTTCTTTGGTTAATTTCATCGGTTCATTTGTTTCTTTCATTAATTTAGTGAGTCTTATACAATCCTTTTCTAATCGTTTTACAAACTCTTGTGAAGCATTTTTTCCACGATAATGTTCAAGTTTGTTATACTTTTCTCCAACAGATGATTTGATATAATAACAGAAACCACAAGGAATATGTTTTTGATATTTATTTGTATATGGTTCTTTTGGATTAGGAGAAGCAGTATTTATCTTTTTAAGGATACATTCAAAATCAGCGTATATCACAAATGGGTGCATGATAGATTTATTATAATCTTCAAAATAAATCTTTTTCACCAGGTTTAGGCATTGTAATTACAGCTGATTTATGATTACTACAATATTTTGAATGTTGTTCTAATCGTTCTTTTGTATGAAATGAATTAAGACATCGCTACAAGGATATATTTTGTTTGCTGTTCTGAATACCTGAGAAGAGATTAATCTTGATAAATTATTGATGTATGTGTAATGTGAATTCTTTCCAACACTAAAATATAAAAGGTCAATGTGTGTTTCTTCATTTTTATAGTTGTTTGAAATTTTTAATATTTGAACTTTGTTTGTATCCGTTAATCCATATACATTAATAGAAAGATTATTCTTTTTCTCAAATTTAGGAATATCTGTTAGTGGCATTGGGAATTTAAAATCTTTAATGTCCAAGGTATTCTCATATTTCATATATTGTTTTACTCTTTCTGAATTACATTTTGGTGGATGTAAGTGAGCAAGAACAGACCAGAGAAAACATTTATTATCATTGTTCTTAATATTAACAACTGCCTTCTTTAGTTTTATTTCTTTTGGTAATTCAATATAAGAAGAAGCTTTAAGAGGGTTTGATTTTAGAATGTGTATATCTAAAAAGATGATTTTTTTAATATTGAATCCACTTCCTACCACTGTATTATCAACATCCTCCTCTTGTCTTGATAGTTCTTCATAAACCCCACTATTCAAAAAATCTTGAAATGATGTTATAAAATGAAGATCTGTTCTCATATAAGGAGTTTGTTCTTCATCTTGTCTTTTCATATTCATTTTCACTCCCATATAAAACTTTAAAGTTTTTATTTCTTTTAATGTCTTTTTAATAAATTTTTCAACATCGGGTTTCACTATTTCAATTGATTCAGCTATTGATGATGGACTGGGTTCTCCAAATTGAAAAATCCTTATTTTTATATGCCCTTTAAATGCCTCATCAGTGTTTTTAATATAATAGTCTCCCTTTACTTTAAACTCATTTTTCTTGTGTTTTTGTGATTGAAGATGTTGATTATAACTACTCTTCAAAACATCCTTTGAACAGATATCACAATGTTTTCTTTCCAACTCAAGAGGAGATATTTGATGAAATAGATTAAATGTGTGTTTGTTGGTTCGGAGGTGTTTTCTATAATGTTTATATTCGTGATTACAAACATCGCAGTACGTTGTATTCACCATATTTATAGAATAAAACTTTGCTTAAACTAAAATTTTCTTGATGAAAATTTCGTTTAATTTATAGGTGAATCTGTGCTTAAAAACATTTTATCCTCCAACTTTTTCACTTAATAAATACAATGTTTCAAGACACAAAAGACAAGTTTCAATCAATCTCTTCATCTGTTAAAGATACTGAGAAATATGTCAAGGATGTAAAATTGAACAAAGATAAATATAACAACTATTGGATAAAAACTATTATGGTAAATAATATGAGTTCTTCAATTTCCTTCAGTGGAAGGGCTTTTAGTATACCTGGTAGAACATCAATTAAAGTATCTCTAACAAAAGTTTCTCCTCTCCTTCTAGTAATATATTCAAAACTAGAAAAAGCAATGAAACAAGAAAAAGTATCAAAGAACAAAAACCTTATGGATGAAGCTTTAGAAAGAAAAGATAAGACCATCTGTAATATGCAAGGAGAAATTTGTATTTTTTTCAACAACCCTAAAGATGTAAATCTTGATGAAATAAAGGATGTTAATATATCAGGTGAAATGACATTTCGTTCAATAGTAGTTAACGATAATTTTAAAATTACCTTTAATATAAAAAATGTTGTCGTTGAATCTGATAATGAAAATAAGTATATCGATATCGATGGTAATATACAACTGAAAGTATAGATGAATTTCAGTTTAAGTAAAGTTTTACTTTATAAATATGCTAGACTTTCCTGATTCTCCATATGACAAATTTGAGAATTGTCCTGCGTGTGAAAGACAGGGATTAAACACAGAGTCAAAAGCCTATAAACAATGTATATTCTGTGATTATCTTCTAATTAATGATAATAAAAAATATAAAAAGGAAAATAATTCTTTTAGATTTACACCAAAAATGAATTACTTTACAAGATTGATTAGAGAAATGAATGTAAAGTATGAGGATGATAACACACCTTTCCTTACAAGGAGAGAAACTGAACGTATAAGAGAAATGTTCAAAGGATTGTTGTTGTATATTATTCATGGATGTAATTTTCAGGGAAATATCAACACAAGATATTGTATAAATAAAATAATGGATTATCTTGAAATTAAACCTGAACTTAGGATAAAATATAGAGTTTCTAAAAAAGCCAATAATAAATTAAATAACCTGTTTTTCAAATATATAAATGAATGATTTTTTACCTATTTGGGAAAATAAGATAAAATTTAAGAACCATAAAAATCTCCCAAATTCATTAAGATGTCTCATAGTTGGTTCAAGTGGTTGTGGAAAAACCTGCTTACTTTTAAAAATGCTCCTCACTCCCAACTTTTTAGATTATGATAATTTAATAATTTTCACAAAGTCGAGTTTTCAACCAGAGTATCAACTACTCTCACAAGGTTTTAATGCTGGTCTTCAAAAAGAAGATATAATAGGTTTATTTAAACGTCAAAAAAACCTAAATGATTATAACATTGAAGATATAATTCAACTATTTTGTGATACACAGAGATGTAAAAAGAAATCAAATCTTATAACTTGTATTCTTAGTGATAATACGGATGATATACCGTCTCCCCAAGATTTGGATAAATCAAAAAAGAACCTCGTTATCTTTGATGATTGTGTTAATGAGAGAAACCAAACGGTAATGGACAGCTACTACACAAGAGGGAGACATTCTTCTTGTAATTGTATTTATCTTAGTCAATCGTACTTTCAACTTCCTCGTCGTTCCATCAGAAACAATGCTAATACTTTTATTTTATTCAAGTTAAATTCAATAGATATCAATAATTTTTGGAGAGATAATTGTTCTACATTATGTAGTAAAAAGAAATTTGAGGATTATATGAAGCACACGACTGAAAAATATAAATATATTGTTGTGAAACAAGATGAGATATTAAGGGATATATTTTTTGTTTTATAAACAATTACATATATAAATGACAACTATTATTATAAATCTTGTGGGTAAATCTGCTTCTGGATAAAACTTTCATAAATCAAGGTTCTTGTGTAGTACAAATGAGAATATTGTAAATTTACTTAAAAAACACCCCGTGATACGCATTGTATCAACAACAACTAGAGCAATAAGACCTGGAGAAGTAAAAGGTGAAGATTATCACTATATTTCAGTAGAGGAACATATGTGATTGAGGAATGAAGGACAAATATTTTAGGAGGTTTCTCTTGGTACAACAAAATATTCACATTGTAAGAGTGAGTTAAAGAAACTAAAATCTGGTGGTGTTGGGATATTAGAAACTAATCCAGAAGGAACGAGACAAATTATTAAATATCTGAGCGGAGTGAAGATTTTATCATTCGGTTTTGATGTTGATGAAGAAACTCAACACAAACGTATGAAAAGCAGAGATGCAAGGATTAGTGAAGAAGAAATTACAACTCGCATTAATGTTAATAAAGAATTTGATGAAATATTTAAAGAAAAGGATTTATTTGAACACATCTACTTGAATGATGAAGAAAAGGAAAATTTCCCTGTTGATCTTTACAATTCATTAAATGATATTTTACAATAAATAAATGGATACAAAAGAAAGAGCAAGAAGATTTAAGGAACATCAAGAGTTGGTTTCAAAAGTTGTAAAACAACAGGAAGACATAAAGAAGAAACGCAGACAGAAACTAACGGGCGAAGAAGCATTTGAAAAAACAAGAGAAATTTTTTAAACCACTTTTAAAAACTTCCCAAGAAAAAATGAAAGATGTTTCCACAGTTCCCACAGTAGAATATACTCCTAGAAAGCTTCAAATGTTAAAAGATTTCAGTCAAATGACGGAGGAAGAATTAGAGCATATTGGAGAATTAGAACATGATGAAGGTTTATTTCAACAACTGGAAGAGATTAATCAACCCCCTGATTATATTGTGAATGCTGTTCAAAACAATGAATATTCAGCAGATTCAAAAACCAAAGCAGGACTCATTCCAACAGAACAACCAGCAATATTTCATCTTGTTCAAGAAAAGGTATTGATATTTAATGATGAATTAAGGTTCTTAAGTTCTGCTCAACCCCCTGTTAAACTAACTCCGAGATTAATGTTTCTTCTCACAAAAGATGGAAGACAAGGTTCAACTGTGAGGGATGAATCAAAGTATATTGATAAACCATTGGATATGGAAAATAATGATGATAGAGTATATATTGATTTGCTGAATACTCTAAATTATAAGGTTATTCTTTCTGGTAAAAGTAGGAAGAATGAGAAGGAGAAACACATTATTCAGGCTTTAAGTATCCTTGGTTCAGGTATTAGTTTTCTTCCAAATGACCCATCGCAATTAGTTAATAGACTGTTATTGTTGTTCGGCAGTAAGAAGGCTGGAAATAACAATTGTTTTAATGAAGCATCAGCCATTTTAGACCAGTTGATGAACATGAAAATAATAAATCTCAATATAAAGACATTTTATCTCATATTAAATAAGATGAGAAGCACAATCCTGAGTTTTAATTTCACAACAAGCGACCACACATCTTCATTCCCATACCCACTACAACTTGACACAACAAAAGAATATGAGGCATCTTTATTGTCCATGGAGACTTATAATACCTTATTTAATATAACCGAGAAAAATGACAAGTTTAGTTATAATCCGGGAAGTGGATACAAAACGATAACAGTCTCACCCGGAGCATACGAGATTTCTCAAATATCTTCCGAAATTGCTCGTCTTATGAAAGAACAGGGTGATGAACCAAAAAATATTATTATAAACATTCAAAAACATACTTCAAAATCAACGATTAAAGTTAAAAATAACTACAAGGTTGATTTCACAATTGATAATTCATTTAGAGAGTTATTAGGTTTCTCCTCAAAAAGATTGAAACTAATGGGACGTTTTACAGTGATAATGTCATTCAAATATCCTCAGGAATAAATTCGGTGTTAATTCACTGTGATTTGATTGATGGTGCTTATAATGATGGATTAAAAACAAATACAATATTTTCATTCAGCGCATACTCAACCCCAATTGGTTATAAATTCAATATGGAGCCTAAAAATTTGGTTTATCTACCTGTGTCAGGAAAAACCATACACAGAGTAAATTTTAGGATAACCGACCAAGATAATCGTGTGATCTCTTTTAATGGAGAAGTTATATCCATCAGAATTCACCTACGTGAAGTTTTTCAATAAATAAATACGATGGTTATTGTGAGGAAGCACGAGTTGGGAAAATATAAAATAATTACAGGAGATGGGATGTTCCTTTCCCCGTACTACAAGGGTGAAGGTATGTATCTTGGTAGAGGATACTATAAACCTAAGAGACAAAGGGGTGTCGGACATCAATTTAGAGGAGATGGGATAATTGATACTCTCATGGGTATTGGTTCAACTATTCTTAAACATAAAGACCTAATTGGTTCAACTGCTTCTGCTGTGGGAAATGTAGCAGGTGCTGTAAAGAGTATAAAAGATGCTCAGAAAGAATCTCATAAATTACAAGCAATAAAAGAAATTAAGAAAGGTAAAACTCAGTTGTCCCCCCAAGAACGACAGAAAATAATTCAAATACTTGGATCAGGGTTTCAAAAGTTTTAACATCTTTTTTCCTAAATAAATACAAGTATGGAAGCAATTGATAGTATCTATGATTTGGATGATACTATTATTATCTCAAACTCCACTAAAAAAGAAGATTACTTCAAGGTAAATGCAATAACTGGAACAGACTGGAATACAAATGGTACAAAAAGTTTTGAAATAAATAATCAACAAACCTATTTGAATCTCTCCGAAAGTTTGTTGTTGTGTAAATTTAAATTCACTAAGGCTGGGAATAACACAAACGCTACACTTGTAAATGATTTCTTCTGGAAAATGTTTGATAGTGTGCGATTGTATATTGGAACACAAGAAGTTGAAGCGGTTGATTATGTCTCTGCTGTATCTGAAATGATGAAATTTACACTCTATACATTCAGTGATAGAATGGGAAAGGGGTCTGTCGAAGGTTTTATTCCTGATATGTCAACGGGAACAAACACAGACCCTGGATATATTCAAAGGAAAGGAATGTATAATGATGATACAAAAGCAGAAAATAGTTTTACTGTGGCAGTTCCTCTTAAAGGTATATTTGGATTTTGTGATTATGATAAAGTTCTGTATGGTCTTAAAATTAGATTTCAACTACAAAGGAATGATAATGAAAATAGATTGCTTTTTGGTGTTGGTAATGCTTTTGGTGATCAGAATAAATTTGTAATTGAGGAGATGAGTTGGTATATCAGTGAATATACTCCTAATCTTAAAACAGAAGAGATGTTGAATCGAAGACTTAACTCAAAAAGTCCACACAGTGTATCATACCTTAAAAGAAGATGTCAACACGTTAAACTCAATCAAACTACTTACACGTGGAATTTGGGTGTTCTGGAAGGAAAGCCACGATATCTGTGGATGATTTTTAAAAAGCCAGATGGTGATACTGCGACTGATAAGAATAATGCATTGAGTGATAATGCTAAGGTGAAACAACTTCGCGTTTCTCTAGATGGAACATTTTATCCACGAGATAGATTGGAAATTAATTGGGAAAAAATGATTTTGCTGAAGCATACAAGTCTTACCAAAAGGTGTGTGAAAGTAATGGAAATAAAGAACCTATTTTGGATATGACAGCATTTAAAAGTTTGTATACAATCTATACGTTTGACCTGAGCGCTCAAAAAGAAACTATAAAGTCTAATCGAGTGGATACTTCCCTATACATTGAAAGAGGAGAGAGTGAAGAAGTTGATACATATTGTTTGCTTTTGGAAGAAACAGAATTGCAGATTAATACAGATAATGGTGTGATGATTAGTCTCACATAATTTTTTTGTTAAATAAATGAGTGGCAAAGTACCAACTGGGGTATATGTTAATCAAATCAATCTTCATAAACTATCATCTTGTGTTCAAAATCAAAAGCCTTGTACGATTAACGTTAATACAATTCAGAGAAAAGGAGCAGTAAGAATTGATGTTTTGCTCACAAGAGAACAGGTTAAAATCTTGAATGACACTGGCTCACTTAAAATTAAAATGACAAAACCAATGTTGAAAAAATATTCAATAAGAGAGACGAGTGGAGGATTTCTCCCATTTCTAATTCCTTTATTTGCTGGTTTAAGTGCGGTTGGAGCATTGACGGGTGGTATTTCAACAGCGGTCAAAACTGCCAACGAAAGGAAGGCTCAACTCCAGGCTCAAAAAGAATTGGAAAGACATAACAAAGAGTTGGAGAAACAAATTAGTGGAAGTGGTGTAATTGTAGATTTTGCTGAAAAACTTGAAGGTCTGCCTGATAAAGCGAGATTGTTAGTTGGAGATATGCTTTCTTCTATAGCACAAGCAGGTGTAAAATTAACTAAAAGAGGTAATGGATTATATCTTTCTAATAAATAAATGAGCATTGATGAGTGGTTGAAAGAATTTGGAAAGAATACAACATCAAATTTACAACTTGCCAAATATTGTAAGAAATTAAAAATTCATAATGTGGTTATTTGTATGAGAGATGAATTAACAAATGTGTCGAAACATACAAAGAATATTATTATGAACTTAGAAGATAATGATGGGAACGGTTCTCATTGGGTTTGTATTTTTAATAGTCAAGACAAATATTATTTTGATAGTTTTGGTCTTCCACCACCTGTTGAAGTCATAAAATTCTTACAGAATGGTGTTTATCAAACATTTCAAGTCCAAGAATTAAATTCCAAGTGTTGTGGTCAATTATGTCTATATGTGTTATTTCAACTCAACAAAAATAAAAAATTTTATGATATTATTTTTAATCTAATATAAATGACTTATGTTGGTAAAGATGGTTCTATCTTTGGTGTATCTCAAGAACTGGATATTGATTTATCAAATTATTACACAAAGGCACAGGCTGAACGACATAAATATAATATAAACAAAAATATTAACATGAAAAATGCTTATAAATTTAAAAATTATCCAAGCCCGACTGACGCGAATGACTTGGTGAGATTAAGCGATTTATCACAATATATATACTTAAATAAAACGGCTGTGTATTCTAAAGATACAGAAGTGTTGATATTATCTCCAGGTCATACAGAATTCACAGTTCGAATTAAAATAAATTTTTATAAAGAAGGGCGTATCGTTTGTATGAGAATAGAACAATGGGGGTATGATATGAATGATTTAGGGTATAATTGGTCATTTAAAATTAACCTCGAAGACCTGGAACAATTAAATCAGTCTCGTAAGGAAGAATATTATCCACTTGGTATCGAGAATGAGTTTTGTGGAGCCACGATTAGTAAACAACAAATAAAAGAATTTAATAAGGGTAAATATAATAATGGTTTTGCCCTTGTTTATCTCATGAAAACAGAAAAAACAGGATTATATATAATAAGTAAGGAAATACAAAATGATTTAACTATGGGAAGATGGGGAGGTGTTTCATGCCATAATATTATTCTAACATATATTTCTAATACATAAATGACAGCAAGAAGGCTTCAAGAAAATTATCATTTCTGTGTCCAAGCATACCTTCAAGAAAAGGGTATTCGGTATTTTAATAAATATGTTCTACAACATAAGAATGAGGTATTTTCAATAAAAGATTGGCATTATGCTGATGTTGATAAACCAACAACTTTAGATTTAATTAGAATGTTAAATAATGAAAAAATTATAAGGTTAAGAAAAGGTAAGGCTCTTTTAGAAATTCAAAAGAAATTTTATTGGTTTCCTGTTGTAAAAAATTATTTTGGATACAGGAATAACAAGAAATCCTGATGAATATATGTATAATATTCTATGGGGTGTAAACGATTCAAGTATAGTAAGGGATGAGGAAGGAGTTGAAGAAGAGAGGGAAGAGGAGGAAAAGGAGAAGGAGGAAAGAGAGAATAGAGAGAGGGAGGAAAGAGAGAGAATGAATAAATATCAAAATATGGAAACCAGTGAGATTCAAAAAAGAATAGAGGTATTAAAGAAATTAACTTATCTCACCAGGGAGGAATACAAAGAATTAAAAAGTCTATTTGCAATACTTTCGACAAGACTATCGACATCGAGAAGACATGTATTTTAATTCAAGTTTTTTCTTAAATAAATGGAGGAGAGAGTGAAGGCATTTCTAAGGATTCTTTATGTTTTAAAAATTAAGATTCAAATGTGCATGTTGGAAACTAAAAAGGTTTTTGCACTCTGCAGAAATTTTTCTCATAAATAAATGAGTTATTGTCTCAAATGTAAAAAGAAAACTAATACTAAAAATATTTCATATATTAAAAGTAAAAATAACAGGGTTATACAAAAGGTATATGTTCGGTGTGTGGTTCAAAAAAAAATCAATTTATCTCCAAACACAAACTCGGAGGAGATATACAAAAGTTTTTATCAGGAAGTAAATTTACAACTACTGGAATACCAGGGGAATTACATCTTCCAGGTTATTCTTTCTGTGGTCCAGGCACAAACTTAGATAAAAGATTAGATGAGGCAGACAATCCTAAATCCTGGAGTAAACCAATCAATAGAGTTGATGAAGTGTGCATGAGACACGATATTGATTATGGGAATACCACAACGTTGGAAGAAAAGCATGAAGCCGATAGAGAAATGTTGTATAATTTGTCTCTGATACAAAATCCAACCTTGAGAGAAAAAGTTGATAGGTTCATCGTGAAGAAGATGATTAGTGCTAAATTGAAACTTGGACTTGGAAATTCAAAAAAACTTATAGGCTCTAATGATGCTATTAAGACTGAAGAGCAATTAGCTGATGAATTACATAAACCAATATTCACAAAGTTTCAGAGAAGGAAAGTTTATTCCAAGGAAGTTGATTATATCTGGTCTGCTGATTTGATTGAACTCAATAATGATAAGGGGTACAAGTATGCTTTAACCGTTATTGATTTGAGGAGTAGATATGCGTGGGTTGTCCCTTTAAAAACAAAACAGGTAATACTCTTATGTTAGCTTTTCAACAGATATTTAATAAAAAGTAAGAGAAAACCTAAGAAATTGTGGACTGATGAGGGTAGAGAGTTTTATAACAAGACATTTATGAATTTTCTAAAAAATAACAGTATTACATTATACAGTACCTTTAATGAAGGGAAGGCAGTTGTTGTTGAACGTTTTAATCGTACCTTAAAAGAGAGACTATATAAAAAATTCACACAACTCGGTTCACAACAATGGTTATCTTTTATTCAGGATATTGTGGATAAGTATAATGACACGATTCACACGTCAACGAATATGAAGCCATCAGAAACATTTACAAAATTAAAATATGAAAAAGAGATTAATGTCAGAAAACCTAAGTTCAAAGTTGGTGATATCGTAAGAATATATAGGTGGAAATCTCATTTTGAAAAGGGTTTTACTGAACGATGGACGAAAGAACTTTTTTAAATTGTTGATGTAATAGATACAGTTCCTTGGACTTATAAAATATATGATTTGGAAGGGGAAGAGATTTTAGGTTCATTTTATTCACAGGAATTACAAAAGACAAAACTAAGCAGATAATACACCTTTGTGGACACTAGAGGGACAAGTCCGAGGTGTATTACAGTATATAATGTGCGTCAAGGGGGACGTTCTTAGATCTGTGAACCCCAAACACAGAATCCTCAACTGAATAGTCAAGGCTTAACTTTTGTTTGTTGATGTGTATGTGTGTGTGTCCCAACCCTCACATTCAAAATCTCAACCCCAACTCAATCCTCGCCCAACACAATGTCTTTTTCAAAATGAGATTTTCACCTATATATATATATTTTTACGTTTTTTTTTCTTCTTCCAATTCTGTCTTTTAAGGCTTTCAGGTTTGATGACGTAGAAAGGGGGAGTAAGCCTGCACTTTCTTCCCAGAACGAACAATGTATATTTTTTGTTTTTTTTTCTCTTCTTCCAATTCTGTCTTTTAAGGCTTTCAGGTTTGATGACGTAAAAAGGGGGAGTAAGCCTGCACCTTCTTCCCAGAACTTTCTTGATCTTGCTCCCATCAAGCACCATCCGACAAAGAACTACATCGATAGGTTTAGATCCCAAAGAGTGATAGCAACTCCAAAAGTCTCCAAAATATAAATAAATAAAATAATAATAATAATAAATAAATAAAAGCCCCCAAAAAAGTTTCAAGTGTCCAACATAAACCCAACTTTCCAAGTCTTCAAGGTA
>NW_028222419.1:17500-41297 GCF_056783735.1 Eptatretus burgeri | reverse complement strand
CTGCTACCTTTGCCATGCCATGCCCACTGCCCACGTTCACCAGCCCCGTTCAATTTTTGCTTTGCCCCCCCCCTCCCTGTTCATTGCCATGTGCGCCAGGATCAGAAAGCAACAGTTTGCAAGCTGCAAGAACTGCCCTGTTGGCAGCTACAACACGGGCCTGCAGTGGCGGCCCGTGCACCGTGTCTGCGTTCAGTTCAAACCATTCATCCATCCATTCGTTGTGTTCATTGCGTGTGCCACTTGAGCTGGCACGGAGACAACGTTTGTGCAGCCCATGCACCGTTGTGGTTCACTGCGTTCAGTTCCAAAGGGAAGGCCTTGGACTGCGTGTGAGCAGCCGGCCACGTTCCCTGTCACCTGCATTGTTTGAGTCAGAGACTGCATGCGAGCAGCCTGGCTCCCTGCTAACTGCTTTCTTTTTGCAGAGTTCAGTGATCCTGGGCCATGGTTTAGTGTAAAATTTGTAAGTTAAGGTTAAGATGTACTGTACATATGAGTGCGCCCCTGGCATGTCTGTCTTAGCGCCGGCAATTTTATTTAAGTCGTCCGTGTGAGTGAGTTTGTTTAGGTCGTTACTCAGCCCTCAGGTTATTTATTTTGGGGACACGAATACCATGAATGTCGCACTCAGGGATCCTAGGTAAAATGTACTAGGGGAAAACTACACATGATGGCACACGAGAATTTGACGACTTGGGACGAGTCTGTAAAAAGGGGAGGGGGTAGTGTTGTGGTTGACGAAATTCACAAACCACCATTCAGGTCCCTTAGGTGAGATATCTCGGTAAGTATATGTGTAGTTAGGCCCAAACCCGTTGTTGAGAGGGAATAAATGTCATTAATGCTGGCTGCGACCTTTTTAGATAGCCGTTTTTCTTTTACTATCTTTATTTTGGACCAGCCGCCATTACTACCACCACCAACCACGTCTCAACAGCCATCACACAACAACCACCAACCACAATGCCGCTTCACAACAACAGCCACGACCTTTACCGTCACAACTCGCCACCATCGCATCACCACCATTCTTGCACCACTTGTGGGCACCGATACTGGACTCGTGCAGGGCGCGCACCGAGCAGCGTGTTCAGAAACATCACAGACTTTCCGAGAAAAACGGATCAAAAACGACTCACGCCCACTTCTGTTCCGTCCTATCAGAGAGCGTGGGGCGATTTGGCCCCGCCTCCAGGGCGTTGGAGTGAGGTCGCTATATGCAAATTCATGGATAAAAAAGCATTCACGCCCACTTTTCCTCGGTCCAATGGGGAGCCAGTTAGAGGTGAAGGGTTGGAGGTAAAGGGTCAAAGGTGGGGGAGCGAGGCCACGGGGGATATAAACGGCCGCGCTCGCCAAACAGTTCAGTTCGGAGGGGAGAAGTCAAGAGTTCGAGTTCGCGGTTGGGAGTTGTCGGTGGAGCTGGGAAGAAGAGGACAGAGCTGTGGAGAGGTGGCGGCGGCGAAGGCGATCGAGGGGGTGCTCGCGTCGGAGTCGGGGAGCTGCGGAGGGAGAGGCCGGCGGCGCGACCGAGGTCGAGGTGGAGACGCTCGTCGCGGGACCCGAGACAGGGTGATATCCTCCTCCCCCCCGAGCATCGACAACCCCCTCCTGTTTCCCCCCGCGACAAGGGGGCCCCTTTCCCACCACCTACCAGACACTGCCCGCGAGGCCCGCCGCGGGCAGTATCTTGGGGTGCCACCGCCGCTCTGCGTCTCATCATCAGACGGGTAGGCCCGACACTGTCTCGGCCCCAGGCCCGTCTACCCCCCCCTCATCCTGGAGGGTGGTTCTTTTTCTTTTGCTTTGGGTATCTGTGTTGTCGGCGCCGTCTGTGAAGTAAAATTGTATAAGTGTTGCCGTGTGCTCGGTAGTCAGATAGCTCTGCATTGTGTTTCTCTTTTATATTTGCTTTTTGTGTAATATTGTGTTTCTTCTCCTTTTACATGTGCTTTTGGTGTAATTGTATATGTGTGCTTCCCGTTCATCGCAAAATAAATGTGAGTTATGTTGAACTGTTTTCCCGCTTCGCTTCGTCTTTTCTTTCATTGAATCTCCATCTTGCTTCACGTAAAGGGTTGGTCGTGGGCTAAAACGCCCGATAATTAATCGAACCGTCGAGGCCGACGAATAACACCGCTCGGTTATCCCGATAGTACGGAACGGGTCGCTTAAAGTGGCCCGTGTCCGAAGTCGACCTGCGGCGAGGTGCGATCGCCCGGTCTACCCTCCGTGTGGGTACTTAGGTAGGTCGAATTTGGCGAGCAACCCTATCCCACGCGGGGGCCGATTGGCACGATCGTGGTGAGACCGAAAGGTCCACCCGTGACTAGTTCCCGGCGTTAGTCCGAGAGGGTCACAACTGGATTGTCCGTCCGGTGGGCGACGTGCCGCGATTCGAGTTACGTGGCCGTCCGCACGCCGGCGGGCGCGAATCTGCAACAATATTGTCACGGCCGTGGTGGCTAAGTTAATCCCCCCTACTGCCCTCCCCTCCCAACCCAATTGTCGTGGACGGGCGGTTAACACAGACCAGGCCGGATCGCCGAGCGGTTTTCCTTGGAGGTGAACACGTGACCCTCAGATATTATGGCGTGCATGTACACAATGGAAGCACAGCACCAGGGGTTTGTACTCGAACCCATGATAGAGACACGGACACCAGCAACTTAAAATAAACATGGGGATTTCATGAAAATAGATCAAATATTTACAAGGGTAATAATTCAAAATGTAAAAATGAAACATGAGGTCAATTAAAACCTAAAGTTGAGGCGCCTCTACACATGGACTTGAATACACACAAGGGCAACACGAAATAAAAGAAAATTCTCCCTTTATTCTGGCACTTAACTTTGTCCAGAGATGGTCTTTATTGAACTTGGCAATCGTACCGTGTCGTCCTGCGTGGGAAGATGTGCCCAAAATGGCGCCGAGCCACTCTCTGAGCAGGAAACGCGTGAAGTATTCGTTTGGCGGTATTCAATGCCAGGGCTCAGAAACCACTGTGGAGCTTCTTTTCTCAAGCGAATATGCCGACCGTTCCTCTCTTGCACCCGGTCCATTCACCACGATCGCCCGCGTTCCTCCACGACCAAACGACGAGGCGATTTCTGAGGACCTGTGATATGGCCACGAGGCACGCTCTTCTCCCCTCCTCAGAAACGTACACACTTCACGGCTCAGCCAAACCATCAATGGCCAACGTCCTGCTCAGCAGGCGAGCCAATTCACACAGCATGAACATGAGAACCGTGCAGCCTTCGTCATGCGGAGAGCAAAAGCGGGATCCTCCATGTCCTCTGACCAATGTCCTCTCCCGACCACATGCGTCCCTTTCTTTCTCGTGTCCTCTTACGTCCTCTCGACACTAGTCATTCCTCCCTCGGTTAATACTCCGCAACCACCCCTGCTCCCTCAACGTCACCCGAACCAAACTCCTCCTCCGGGGCGTGGCCTGCTCACATTAAAACCCGGGAAGGCGGGGCCTCTGCCTGCTCGGCATGTTTTGCTTGCTTGTTGTCATGGTTTTGGTTCTAAAAACATCGGAAAAGTCACACGGGGGCAATTACATACTGGGGGAATTATCCCTAATCCCTATCTAATTACCATGGCACCACCCCGTGTGGTGACAAGTCATTTAAGCTCACAGTTTCCCTACTTAATTACATCAAGATCTCTCCAACACGTCAACGGACCAAACACCTCGACACAATCCTAACTTTCTCATGAAATCCCTTCATTTACCCACACAATCAAAACAATATTCATTTGAATATTTCATTTTTTTATGACAAAATTATTGTGTAGTCCACCGGCCACACCACATAGTTCACATTTATACCTCGTGTGTTCATTATATTCATTTACCAGGTTCTGCTGAGGGGGTAACCGGGCCTGGAAGCACCCTGTAGATTATTGGCTCAGAGGCAGATTGTAAAAGTGTTACATTAGAAGCAGAATTCCATGTTATTCGTCGAATGGATGCTCGTGAATGTGTCGTTGATGTTTCTGGGTTAAGTTTGACCCCAATCTACAAATATGGCGCCCTCAGAAAGAAGAAGATCTACCACAAACTTTGCTTCTGGAAGAAGTTTATTTGTATTTAAATGTCTGGTAATTGTTTTGTATTCATTTATATGTTTGTGTACTTAAATATAACTCATTAATCAGCAGCTTCAGCACTGTACAGCGATTATTAAAAAAAACAAATTCAAACTTTTTTTTGTCTGAAACACCTCCAGGTATGACTGCCTATCCATGGGGAAAGGAAAAGTTCTCCACCGATGATGTCATATCTCACATGGTTTGGCAATTCTGATTTTCTGAAGAATAAACCTTCAAATATCTTCTCCAGAATGGCTTGACAGATTGAGGAGAAACTTCACAAACGTTCCCAAAGCGTTGAGGATACCAGTGTCTTCATGAATAATTTATGTCACGTGGTTTGGAAGCCATATTGGATTGAAGGAAAATATTTTGAAAATTCTCTCTTGATCCGCTGCATCGATCAACATGAAACTTCAAAATTATGATCTAGTAGTGATGGGGAATAGATGTTTTAAATTTCAACCTGATCAGACACATGGTCTGGCAGGCAGAATTATTTATTTTTTTTGAATCCACGTTTTCTTTTTTTGAATGAGGCCTCACTTGGCTGTGCCTGGGTGGGTTTTATGTCTGGTGTTGGCTTAATGGTTTGGGTGGTGGGCTTGGGATCCAAGGATCCTGAGTTAAAATCCCACTCGGCTGTTTAATTAATACCAGGTGGGGTTAACTCTGCCTGTCATCCTTCTGAGGTCGGTGTAATGAGTGCCAGCATGCTGGTATTCTGTGTTGGAGTGGCGACCCGTCCAGGATTGTGCCCAATAGCCCAGGAGACTGCTGAGGCAGCACCAACGCTCTGCACAGAGTATGGTCCCAATGGATGGATGGATGGTGGGTTTGACGGTGGAGTAGTTGCAGTTGAAACTCCAATGCAGTCCCTATTTTATTACTCCGACGTTTGACTCTGTCAATAGGAGGGGTTTTCAAATTGTTTTCTCCTCCTCATCCTCCTCACATTTACGTCATTGCTGTGATTGGTCGTCGGACCCTCCACGAGATCAGTAACCAATGACAGCTCAAGCGCTTCAGAGCTCCTGTCGATCATTGAGTTAGGACACGCCCAGGCACGTGGTCAGTCCTTCACCGTTTAAACAGTCACACATCAAGGGCACGTCTTCGTTAACATTTTTGGATAGATTTGTGTTTCTGTCATCTGTAACTGCAATGTCACCTTACATTGTGTCGCCAAGCTGACAGTAATTTGTATCAATATTTATTTTATCGAAGAAATCGATGTCATAACATAGAAGGGGAGGGGGTCGCACATAGTCGCCATCTTGTTATGTTTGGTAATCGGCCACGTAAGTATTATGAACATCATATAGTAATCGACTTTTATTTGACACCCGATCATTCATGGTATTCATTGTTGTTATTTTTTTATATTGTCTGGTAATCGGCTGCCGAAGTATCAACATCATTTGGTAATCAGCTTTCATTCAACGCCGGGGTCATTCATGGTATTCAGCTTGTTTGGTCTTCCACTTGATTTGAATTTAATTTTTTTAATAACGCACAAATTTGCTGCCAGAAGAGTTCGCTCACACCAAATCCTTCTCAAGACTGCTGGGGTGGGTGTAAGTATTCTATCAATACCATCCAGTTGAATGTGTGATGCAGCAGAAATCGATCTTACCAAGGCCCATTTCCCAATTACAAGGTACAATCTTGCAGGGATCCCACCAAGACCCATTTTTCCCATACCATAGTACGATCTTGCAGGGATCCCACCAAGGCCCATTTCCCAATACCAAGGTACAATCTTGCAGGGATCCCACCAAGGCCCATTTCCCAATACCAAGGTACAATCTTGCAGGGATCCCACCAAGACCCATTTCCCAATACCAACGTACGATCTTGCAGGGATCCCACCAAGGCCCATTTCCCAATACCAAGGTACAATCTTGCAGGGATCCCACCAAGGAACATTTCCCAATACCATGGTACGATCTTGCAGGGATCCCACCAAGACCCATTTCCCAATACCAAGGTACGATCTTGCAGGGATCCCACCAAGACCCATTTTTCCCATACCATGGTACGATCTTGCAAGGATCCCACCAAGGCCCATTTTTCCCATACCATGGTGCGATCTTGCTGGGATTCCACCAAGTCCCATTTTTCCCATAACATGGTACGATCTTGCAGAGATCCCACCAAGGCCCATTTTCCCATACCATGGTACGATCTTGCAGGGATCCCACCAAGACCCATTTTTCCAATACCATGGTACGATCTTGCAGGGATCCCACCAAGGCCCATTTCCTAATACCATGGTACGATCTTGCAGGGATCCCACCAAGACCCATTTCCTAATACCATGGTATGATCTTGCAGGGATCCCACTAAGGCCCATTTCCCAATACCATGGTACGATCTTGCCGGGATCCCACCAAGGCCCATTCCCCATACCATGGTACGATCTTGCAGGGATCCTACCAAAGCCCATTTTTCCCGTACCAAGGTAAATTCCTTTGGTGCAATCCTGGCAAGTGTCATTTCTCGGCCCGCCTTGTGCAGTTATCTCATCCTGTAACACTGAACAAACTGCTGCAATAACGTCACACCATCATTGTTCATCATCAGACTTCCTGGGGGCCAATGTGTTCACATTTGTTGCATTAATATCAAATTATCATCACTTTTCTCAAGATGTAAAATACAAATCTAGTTTGAACGAGACAATCGGAGCGATAACAGTTGGCAATTCAGCAAAGTAACATTCGGGACTCAATTCCCCAGGAACTTAACAAAGTTTGCTTACACAAAGTTTATCAAATAGGTCATGACCCAGAATTCTGGCTCTGTTGAGGTCATAAAAACAGTTTTCAGGCTTGGCAGGGCAAGCCTCGAGATTAGTCTAACTTTCCTTTGGGTGAACACGGCTCAGGGACATCGGAGATAACATTTACATTGGGCGTTCACAAAGTTATTGCTTTGTTTTTCCAGAGATCCATTTGGTTGTTGTGGTTAAAAATAATATGGCAACAGAAGAACTCGTCATTCTTTGTATGCATTTGGAATCATCGGGCAACTCAAAGTGGAAAGAGCGGGATCTGAATAATTCCTTCAGCTTGTCGAGTGCCCGATCCAATGACCATTGACCATCCAGAACCTCAGCTGGGCACTGTCCATCATCGAGCTTTCGACCCTTTTAGCCCAGAACCTCTCTGATCGAGGTGTCCACATGAAAAAAGCTAATGGGTAAACGATTGAGGCAATGTGCATGCGTTCTGCGAACAGAAGCTGCCATTGAAGAATGTATCTGCGACAGAATGAGTGCTGAGTAGCATCTGGAGACTGAGACCGATGCCAGATTGTGTGTCAGTGTGTGCTGAGCCGGCTCCATCAAGCAGTCTCTTTGCCAATGTCATACACACAAATGCTTCGGACAAACAGCTGTTCCCTTATCGTGAGTAGATGAAGGGTAGAGCCAAAAGTTGCACAATTCAATGATGTCCACACGAGAGGCTCCACATGTAAAGTCCTTAGAAATCAATACACACACACATACAACATACACACACACACATTCACACTCACTCACACACAACACACACACACACACTCACATTCACACACAAACACACACAATCACACACACACACACACAACACACACTCACATTCACTCACACACAATCACACTCACAACATACACACACACAATTGTGCGCAGAAGTTAAGCCTTGACTGACTGCTCAGTTGTTGATTCTGTGTTTTGTTTTTCCTTCTTTTCCTCATTGGTGAGATGGAGATGGAAATTGCAGTGGTTGTCCATCACTTTGCCGGGCGAGGTTGGGGCCCGTCAATCTTTTCCTTTGGTTCTTTGGTTGTGGATGATTCATTTTCCTTTGGTCTGTCTGTGCAGGCCATGACGTTTTTCACCATTTGAGCTTTTGTCATGAAATTTTCTATCAACACTTTTGATTTGAATCTGGAGAAGAGTCATTGTTAATTACGTCACAATCACAGGAAGTACAAATAGGCCCTTTCAGCGCCTCTGCCACGCATTAACACAAGATGGCTGGATTTTGCAATCGCTTTCGGGTTTCTTAATTTATTTATCACTGGCAAATACCACTTGTCACGTCGAAAACGTCAAGAATAAGAGAGACAGAGACAGAGACAGAGACTGAGATTTTTGTTTGGAGTGTGCTCCAATGTATTCAGAGGCAGGGCAGTTTGGAAATAGGAAATATTATGCTTTCTGAACAGCACACGCTTGGGTGCTTCTGGAGCCCTCATAGTAAGCAATTAACTTCTACCTCATCTTAAAATGTTCCATTGGTGAAAATAATCATCTTTGTGAAATTTTAATGAAATCACAAGTTGTTTAGGGGGTACACTGGAAGCCTGAAGTTGAAGGACTATGTCCTCTACTATGTGCATACGGCAGCGATTCAAATAGGATCCATTCATGAATGTAACTTTTTTATCCACCTTCAGTGTTTATTGTACATATTCGTGCTATGTTCTTGTGAGTTCTTTTTGTTCAGTTAATATGTTGAAAACAACATACGGCAGCTTTTTTGGAGTTTAAATATGTGCACAATCATAGCTGCCAAATTTTTTTTTCTTCAAGTTTTTGTGAATTTCAAATAAATACATGTGGTTTTACAGTTGGTGCTTTCCCATACATATCGGCAATTGATGATATTTGGTTTAGCACACTTGAAGCTGTATCACACTCTGCTAATGTATGAAGCTGTGAATCCCGAGGTTTCCATAATTGCAGTCAGAGTTTTTCAACGCCATCTCTGGTACCTCACTGCAGAGATGGTACTTCTCGCACTCTTCAGTAACAAAGTACCGCAAGAGGAGAAACGGGCACTACCTGATAGACTGTTGACTGTTAAACCTCCAGAGGTTATACACATGCCATGTGACCGTTTTGGCACTGGGTTTGGGAAGCACAAGTTCCCTCCAGGCATCAATCGGTCCACTACTCTTGCTGATTTAATCTGCCAAGATTCTTGGTTCACTCTTCAAATTCTCGAGATAGACCATGAGTTTCTTGCAGAGGATGTTGGAAGCTGGTCAAACTCTGCTGCATTCCAAGCTTCTGTTGTTAATGTTGATGCCATGAATGTGGTAAATGATTGTGCTGAGCGTGGAGTAAAACTGAGTTCGGATTTTCTTGCAGCAGCCAAAACTGAAGAACATTATCAAAATGTGTTACAAGTTGTGGAGCAAGACAGAAAACCTGCACAAGCGGAAATCTACAAATGACAATTCGCCTGAGACTCGGAGTGTTGTGACATTTGGCACCTTTGATATGAACTGTGAACGACTGCAATTCGAGGTCCCAAGATTCAAACTGTGGATTTTCAATTCGTTTATTGTTGAAGTGCTTTAATTCATGTTACTGGTTCTCTCAAAATTTGAAAAATAAAGTCATTTTTTGACTTGCACTGCCTTTTGTTCAGTTTATATGACTAAAATATAGAAATGGTAACCAATTTATAACATAAGCTCCAATGTATTTTATAAAACATAAGGCAGCTATTTTTTAATAATGTCAATATCTATCAAATCGCTGCCTCTTGCTTAATTTTGTGGATATGAACAGTGGGATGATTAAATGTAACCTTAAATAGGGAAAATATGCAGAATGATAAAACACGAGCTATTATTTTTCAGAGTAACTCCTTGCATAAATGTCGCTGTCTTTTGCATAAAATAATAAACTTGAGATTCAATTTTGATTGGCTCGTGGACCCCCGAGACAATAATTGATTTCAACGAAATTTTCTATGAGTGGTCTCATTAGGAAGTGGAACAAACTGAGGGGAGGAAGAAGTTTAATGCAAAAAATTTCAAAAATAATTGGGCTCCAGAATCACGCCAGCACACACGCACACACACACACACACACACACACACACACACACACACACACACACACACACACACACACACACACACACACACACACAATTGTGCGCAGAAGTTAAGCATTGACTGACTGCTCAGTTGTTGATTCTGTGTTTTGTTTTTCCTTCTTATCCTCATTGTTGAGATGGAGATGGAAATTACAGTGGTTGTCTATCACTTTGACGGGCGAGGTTGGGGCCCGTCAATCTTTTCCTTTGGTTCTTTGGTTGTGGATGATTCATCTGCCTTTGGTCTGTCTTTGCAGGCCATAACCTTTTTCACCATGTGAGCTTTTGTCATGAAATTTTTGAATCAACATTTATTATTTGAATATGGAGAAGAGTCATTGTTAATTACGTCACAATCACAGGAAGTACAAATCGGCCCTTTCAGCCCATCTGCCACGCATGAACACAAGATGGCTGGATTTTGCAATCGCTTCCGGATTTCTTTCTTGATTTATCACTGGCAAATACCACTTGTCACGTCGAAAACGTCAAGACGGAGAGGGTTGAGAAACAGAGTGAGAAACAGAAACACAGAGAGAAAGAGAGAGAGAGACAGAGACAGAGACAGAGACAGTCAGTGAGAGTGAGAGAAATTTTTGTGGGAGTGTGCTCCACTATATTCAGAGGCAGGGCAGTTTGGAAAGAGGAAATGTTATGTTTTCTGAATAGCACACACACTCACACTTGGACATGAACACACACACACAATCACACACCACGCAACACACACACAACACACACACACACACATACTCTCACACACACTCACATTCACACACACACACACACACACACACACACACACACACACAATCACACTCACACTCACACACAACACTCACGCACACAATCACAGTCACTCACAACACACACACACACACCCTCACATTCACACACAAACACACACACACACACACACTCACATTCACTCACACACAATCAGACTCACAACATACATGCACACACAATTGTGCGCAGAAGTTAAGCCTTGACTGACTGCTCAGTTTTTGATTCTGTGTTTGGGGTTCACGGACAAGAACGTCCCCCATTGCGCACAAACACACACACACACATTCACATTCACATACAAACACACACAATCACAGACACACACAACACACACTCACATTCACTCATACACAATCACACTCACAACATACACACACAATTGTGCGCAGAAGTTAAGCCTTGACTGACTGCTCAGTTGTTGATTCTGTGTTTTGTTTTTCCTTCTTTTCCTCATTCGTGAGATGGAGATGGAAATTGCAGTGGTTGTCCATCACTTTGACGGGCGAGGTTGGGGCCCGTCAATCTTTTCCTTTGGTTCTTTGGTTGTGGATGATTCATCTGCCTTTGGTCTGTCTGTGCAGGCCATAAGCTTTTTCACCATTTGAGCTTTTGTCATGAAATTTTCAATCAACACTTTTGATTTGAATCTGGAGAAGAGTCATTGTTAATTACGTCACAATCACAGGAAGTACAAATAGGCCCTTTCAGCCCATCTGCCACGCATGAACACAAGATGGCTGGATTTTGCAATCGCTTTCGGGTTTCTTAATTTATTTATCACTGGCAAATACCACTTGTCACGTCGAAAACGTCAAGATTAAGAGAGACAGAGACAGAGACTGAGATTTTTGTTTGGAGTGTGCTCCACTGTATTCAGAGGCAGGGCAGTTTGGAAATAGGAAATATTATGCTTTCTGAACAGCACACGCTTGGGTGCTTCTGGAGCCCTCATAGTAAGCAATTAACTTCTACCTCGTCTTAAAATGTTCCATTGGCGAAAATAATAATCTTTGTGAAATTTAAATGAAATCAGAAGTTGTTTAGTGGGTACACCAGAAGCCCGAAGTTGAAGGACTATGTCCTCTACTATGTGCATACGGCAGCGATTCAAATAGGATCCATTCATGAATGTAACATTTTTTTTATCCACCTTCAGTGTTTATTGTACATATTCGTGCTATGTTCTCGTGAGTCCTTTTTGTTCAGATAATATGTTGAAAACAACATACGGCAGCTTTTTTGGAGTTTAAATATGTGCACAATCATCGCTGCCAAATTTTTTTTTCAAGTTTTTGTGAATTTCAAATAAATACATGTGGTTTTACAGTTGGTGCTTTCCCATACATATCGGCAATTGATGATATTTGGTTTAGCACACTTGAAGCTGCATCACACTCTGCTAATGTATGAAGCTGTGAATCCCGAGGTTTCCATAATTGCAGTCAGAGTTTTTCAACGCCATCTCTGGTACCTCAATGCACAGATGGTACTTCTCGCACTCTTCAGTAACAAAGTACCGCAAGAGGAGAAACGGGCACTACCTGATAGACTGTTGACTGTTAAACCTCCAGAGGTTATACACATGCCATGTGACCGTTTTGGCACTGGGTTTGGGAAGCCCAAGTTCCCTCCAGGCATCAATCGGTCCACTACGCTTGCTGATTTAATCAGCCAAGATTCTTGGTTCACTCTTCAAATTCTCGAGATAGACCATGAGTTTCTTGCAGAGGATGTTGGAAGCTGGTCAAACTCTGCTGCATTCCAAGCTTCTGTTGTTAATGTTGATGCCATGAATGTGGTAAATGATTGTGCTGAGCGTGGAGTAAAACTGAGTTCGGATTTTCTTGCAGCAGCCAAAACTGAAGAACATTATCAAAATGTGTTACAAGTTGTGGAGCAAGACAGAAAACCTGCACAAGCGGAAATCTTCAAATGACAATTCGCCTGAGACTCGGAGTGTTGTGACATTTGGCACCTTTGATATGAACTGTAAACGACTGCAATACGAGGTGTCAAGATTCAAACTGTGGATTTTCAATACGTTTATTATTGAAGTGCTTTAATTCATGTTACTGGTTCTCTCAAAATTTGAAAAATAAAGTCATTTTTGACTTGCACTGCCTTTTGTTCAGTTTATATGACTAAAATATAGAAATGGTAACCAATTTATAACATAAGCTCCAATGTATTTTATAAAACATAAGGCAGCAGTAGAGTGGATATACTGGTTCTGGCTCACTTTTCCCCATGTAAATGAATGGGGGATTTTCAGCGATTCCCTTTTTTTTCCCTAAAAATAAACCCCCTTTTTTATCCGTTTTTCCCTGCTGTGCAGAGGTTTGGTTTTTTGTGAGGCAATGTTTTATGGCCGGATGCCCTTCCTGACGCCAACCCTGGTCACCTCTTACGACACACAGGGATATGGTACACCTATTCTAACCGGGGCAATCACCGGGACCAGTACACTGGCACTCATTTCGCCGACCTCAGAAGGATGACAGGCTGAGTCAACCCCCTGGTGTTAATTCAGCAGCCAACGGGGCTTGAACTCAGGACACTGGGATCCCAAGCCGCCACCCAAACCACTAAGCCAACACCAGGCTTAGCCAACACCAGGCTTTGTAGGTATATATATATATATATATATATATATATATATATATATATATATATATATATATATATATATATATATATATATATATATATATATATATATATATATATATATATATATATATATATATATATATATATATATATATATATATATATATATATATGATATTTGGTTATTATATTATAATATATATATATATATATATATATATATATATATACATATATATATATATATATATATACACAAGTTATTATATTATATATATAACCAGGCTATCCCAAGGTATCTTTATTTGTCTCTTTTAACCTGGAGGTTGAACCTCATTGAATTGAACACCTGGTGGTTGAACAGCTCACTCATTGAACCTATAAAGATTTGTTCATTCTCAAATTCCTTCAATACTTTAATTTTCTTTGCACAATAATCCCCATCTAAAATATTGACAAACAAAACATTTGAATCTTTATATTTTTTAAGATTCCCCTTTTCTGCCATTACGAAATGATAAACTTCTCTTAATGATCTCACCTGGCCACCTCCTGAGCCACATATCATTTTGAGATTATAGTAAATTGTTTTTTCATTGTTCAATTGATAACCATCAAAGTTTTCAGTCCATTCAAGGATATTCATTTTTGTCTTTACATCCTCTAACTTACTACTTTTTAAATTGATTTGCTTATTTGTTTTATTTACCTTTGTTTTAGTTATTTTTTCAATAAGACTTATTTGATATTTTTCACATTCATTATGTTTTCCATTTATATACCAAGACTGAGATTTTCTCCACTCTTTAGTTTGATTCATACTTGGTTTCACCATTTATATATTACAAAAAGAAAACGCGGCGGTAGCCCTTAAAAAAACCCCAACCCATCTTCCCATCGTTAAAACACTCTATCATACAATATCCATATGGAACACAATCTATTCCATTATCTAAAATAAATCTCTTATCATCAAAGGCTCCTAATGCCTTTTTATTTACTTCTTCACTATATGTGTAATGTTTATAACTTCTTATTGTATTCATTTTCCTATATTCTTCTTTCTTATTCATCAAACAATTATAATAATTTCTAAAAGTTATTGATTTCTTTATTACATATTTCTTTATTCCCTTTAACCTCTTATCAATCTGATCACCATACTTATAAGCATATGCCTTTGCTCTCAATCCAATAAACTCACTCATTACTTTTCCACCCAACTCATCCTTAAACTTACCAATAACCTTTTCATTCTTTTTGGAAAATAACTCACTCTTCTTGCTGAAATTACTTGTATCATATACTCCAATATTTTTCTTCATATCTTCATAAACATCATCAGTTTTTATATCTAGGATAAAACTATCAGTGTCCATATACAACAATGAAACATTTTCACCATACTCTTTCTTTAAGTCATTATACAAATAATCATACATCAATATCTTTGATAAATCAAGAACTGCTGTTCCAATATAAATTGGTTTATCCATTACAATACTTTCCTTTTTCATATGAATTGCAGAAAAGTTCTCTGAAAAAACCTCTTCTCTCTCAAAACTTGGTTTATTTATCAATCTCAAGCTTCTTTCCAAGATGTTGCGAATCTAATGTTTTGCCTGTTTCTAACATTTTCCATAGTCTTTCCAAATACAGCATTATTCATTAATTTATAAAAGTCCCCTTCAAATTTTACTTTTGTATTTGCTCTCATATCTGTATTGAATTGAATATACTTTTTCACCCAAGGACTTTGTTTAAATTTTAAAACTCTATGAATTTTAGCTACTCTCAATGCTTCTCTCAAAAACTGTTTTAAGCTTCTCTGATGCAAAACATATCCTCTCTTTATCATAGAATGTTGTTAATAACTTTTCTGTTGATTTACCTTTGATATTAAAACTTTTATGATAATCACTTAACCATTCTTTCTTTGGGGTTTCTTTCTCACATGCAAAAGGAAGATCTTTTTGCTTATTATGAAGATCACTCGGGTACCTCAAATCAACTTCAAAATAATAACGTTCTTCTTCGTCATTCAATTCCTCTTGAAAAGAAATAACAATATTCATCAAAGCCTTTTCATAATCCTTTTCTTCCACCCACTCTAATTTACCATAAGGCAGAGATTGAGACATTGCCCATCCATACAAATTATTAGCATCAAAATACATCAAATAATTACTATCTTTTTCACTATCATAATTTGGAAGATATTTATTATTTGCTTTAGCATATCTTTTTGAACATACTTGTGATATTCCACCTCTCTTAGACTTCTCAATCATCAAAAGCATATCAACATCACTGATTAAATCTATATCTTGTTTTGTCATTTTCAACATTGCACTCCAAGCTAAACCAGGAGCTGTGAAATAGTGGGCAGGATCTAATCCATCACAATTTTTATTATGACAAAGTGATCTAAAAGCTTCAAACACATCAGCTAACAATAAAACATCTGTTTTTAGATATAAATCATGATATTCTCCAAGGTTCTTTATCTTAAATATTTTCCATATTTCTTGTGCGTGTTTATATTCCTTATCACTTATCTCTTCTTCATAAAGGTTATTATAGAAACTTTCTTTTGAAGGAAGTTGTGTTTCTTTAAATCTCATAAATGAATCCATATAATCATAAGGATAAATTCCCTTTCTTGTAAGAATTTTCTCTTTACTTTGAATTTCATTCCTTGTTTGAATTTCCTCTCTCGTGAGAATTCCTTCTTTAATCAGAATTTCATCTTTTATCAGAATTTCCTCTTTCGTTAGAATTTCATTCATTGTTCGAATTTTCTTTATAATTAGAATTTCATCTTCAGTGAGAATTTCTTCATTAATTTCCTCATTAATTAGAGTTTCCTCTTTACTTTGAATTCTCTCTTTAATCTGAATTTCCTCTTTAGTGAGAATTTCCTCTTTTTGGAAAGAATGAATTAAGATTTGGAAAAGAGTCCGTGGAGCTTGAATTTGATGCGAGGTAGGCTCGTGGTGTTCCCATAAACTTGTAAGAATCTAGAAACCTAATACGAGTTAAAGGTTTTGTGAATATCATTTTTGTAAATGAAATATACTTTTGACTTGTGTTTGTTATGGCAGAAATATTCCCTGGTGTTTTTGAAAGTTCATTTATAAATAGATGTGTATCATAATTGGCGCTGTTGTGAAGAAAGACTGGAATAAAAGAAGGTAATTTATAATTAAGATTACAACAGGAATGAGCGGGACCTCTATATTTACCAGTAAGATGACAATGATCCCTAACTTTAGACTCCTTAATTTTCCCCTCACAAATATGACAGATATTGTTCTTTCTAAATTCTAATTTTTCTTCTTTGGTTAATTTCATCGGTTCATTTGTTTCTTTCATTAATTTAGTGAGTCTTATACAATCCTTTTCTAATCGTTTTACAAACTCTTGTGAAGCTTTTTTTCCACGATAATGTTCAAGTTTGTTATACTTTTCTCCAACAGATGATTTGATATAATAACAGAAACCACAAGGAATATGTTTTTGATATTTATTTGTATATGATTCTTTTGGATTAGGAGAAGCAGTATTTATCTTTTTAAGGATACACTCAAAATCAGCGTATATCACAAATGGGTGCATGATAGATTTATTATAATCTTCAAAAGAAATCTTTTCACCAGGTTTAGGCATTGTAATTACAGCTGATTTATGATTACTACAATATTTTGAATGTTGTTCTAATCGTTCTTTTGTATGAAATGAATTAAGACATCGCTTAGAAGGATATATTTTGGTTGCTGTTCTGAATACCTGAGAAGAGATTAATCTTGATAAATTATTGATGTATGTGTAATGTGAATTCTTTCCAACACTAAAATTTCAAAGATCAATGTGTGTTTCTTCATTTTTATAGTTGTTTGAAATTTTTAATATGTGAACTTTGTTTGTATCCGTTAATCCATATACATTAATAGAAAGATTATTCTTTTTCTCAAATTTAGGAATATCTGTTAGTGGCATTGAGAATTTAAAATCTTTAATGTGCAAGGTATTCTCATATTTCATATATTGTTTTACTCTTTCTGAATTACATTTTGGTGGATGAAAGTGAGCATGAACAGACCAGAGAAAACATTTATTATCATTGTTCTTAATATTAACAACTGCCTTCTTTAGTTTTATTTCTTTTGGTAATTCAATATAAGAAGAAGCTTTAAGAGGGTTTGATTTTAGAATGTGTATATCTAAGAAGATGATTTTTTAAATATTGAATCCACTTCCTACCACTGTATTATCAACATCCTCCTCTTGATAGTTCTTCATAAACCCCACTATTCAAAAAATCTTGAAATGATGTTATAAAATGAAGATCTGTTCTCATATAAGGAGTATGTTCTTCATCTTGTCTTTTCATATTCATTTTCACTCCCATATAAAACTTTAAGGTTTTCATTTCTTTTAATGTCTTTTTAATAAATTTTTCAACATCGGGTTTCACTATTTCAATTGATTCAGCTATTGATGATGGACCGGGTTCTCCAAATTGAAAAATCCTTATTTTTATATGCCCTTTAAATGCCCCATCAGTGTTTTCAATATAATAGTCTCCCTTTACTTTAAACTCATTTTTCTTGTGTTTTTGTGATTGAAGATGTTTGTTATAACTACTCTTCAAAACATCCTTTGAACAGATATCACAATGTTTTCTTTCCAACTCAAGAGGAGATATTTGATGAAATAGATTAAATGTGTGTTTGTTGGTTCGAACGTGTTTTTTTTATAATGTTTATATTCGTGATTACAAACATCGCAGTACGTTGTATTCACCATATTTATATAATAAAACTTTGCTTAAACTAAAATTTTCTTGATGAAAATTTCGTTTAATTTATAGATGAATCTGTGCTTAAAACCATTTTATCCTCCAACTTTTTCACTTCATAAATACAATGTTTCAAGACACAAAAGACAAGTTTCAATCAATCTCTTCATTTGTTAAAGATACTGAGAAATATGTCAAGGATGTAAAATTGAACAAAGATAAATATAACAACTCTTGGAGAAAAACAATTATGGTAAATAATATGAGTTCTTCAATTTCCTGCAGTGGAAGGGCTTTTATTATACCTGGAAGAACATCAATTAAAGTATCTCTAACAAAAGTTTCTCCTCTCCTTCTGGTAATATATTCAAAACTAGAAAAAGCAATGAAACAAGAAAAAGTATCAAAAAACAAAAACCTTATGGATGAAGCTTTAGAAAGAAAAGATAAGACCATCTGTAATATGCAAGGAGAAATTTGTATTTTTTTCAACAACCCTAAAGATGTAAATCCTGATGAAATAAAGGATGTTAATACATCAGGTGAAATGACATTTCGTTCAATAGTAGTTAACGATCATTTTAAAATTACCTTTAATATAAAAAATGTTGTCGTTGAATCTGGTAATGAAAAAAAAGTATATCGATATCGATGGTAATATTATTAAATATGAGTCAATATACAACTGAAAGTATAGATGAATTTCAGTTTAAGTAAAGTTTTACTTTATAAATATGCTAGACTTTCCTGATTCTCCATATGACAAATTTGAGAATTGTCCTGCGTGTGAAAGACGGGGATTAAACACAGAGTCGAAAGCCTATAAACAATGTATATTCTGTGATTATCTTCTAATTAATGATAATAAAAAATATAAAAAGGAAAATAATTCTTTTAGATTTACACCAAAAATGAATTACTTTACAAGATTGATTAGAGAAATGAATGTAAAGTAAGAGGGTGATAACACACCTTTCCTTACAAGGGAAGAAACTGAACGTGTAAGAGAAATGTTCAAAGGATTGTTGTTATATATTATTCATGGATGTAATTTTCAGGGAAATATCAACACAAGATATTGTATAAATAAAATAATGGATTATCTTGAAATTAAACCTGAACTTAGGATAAAATATAGAGTTTCTAAAAAAGCCAATAATAAATTAAATAACCTGTTTTCCAAATATATAAATGAATGATTTTTACCCATTTGGGAAAATAAGATAAAATTTAACAACCATAAAAATCTCCCAAATTCATTAAGATGTCTCATAGTTGGTTCAAGTGGATGTGGAAAAACCTGCTTACTTTTAAAAGATGCTCCTCACTGCCAACTTTTTAGATTATGATAATTTAATAATTTTCACAAAGTCGAGTTTTCAACCAGAGTATCAACTACTCTCACAAGGTTTTAATGCTGGTCTTCAAAAAGAAGATATAATCGGTTTATTTAAACGTCAAAAAAACCTAAATGATTATAACATTGAAGATATAATTCAACTATTTTGTGATACACAGAGATGTAAAAGAAATCAAATCCTATAACTTGTATTCTTAGTGATAATACGGATGATATACCGTCTCCCCAAGATTTGGATAAATCAAAAAGAACCTCGTTATCTTTGATGATTGTGTTAATGAGAGAAACCAAACGGTAATGGACAGCTACTACACAAGAGGGAGACATTCTTCTTGTAATTGTATTTATCTTAGTCAATCGTACTTTCAACTTCCTCGTCGTTCCATCAGAAACAATGCTAATACTTTTATTTTATTCAAGTTAAATTCAATAGATATCAATAATTTTTGGAGAGATAATTGTTCTACATTATGTAGTAAAAAGAAATTTGAGGATTACATGAAGCACACGACTGAAAAATATAAATATATTGTTGTGAAACAAGATGAGATATTAAGGGATATATTTTTTGTTTTATAAATGATTACATATATAAATGACAACTATTATTGTAAATCTTGTGGGTAAATCTGCTTCTGGAAAAAACTTTCATAAATCAAGGTTCTTGTGTAGTACAAATGAGAATATTGTAAATTTACTTGAAAAACACCCCGTGATACGCATTGTATCAACAACAACTCGAGCAATCAGACCTGGAGAAGTAAAAGGTGAAGATTATCACTATATTTCAGTGGAGGAACATATGCGATTGAGGAATGAAGGTCAAATGTTTGAGGAGGTTTCTCTTGGTACAACAAAATATTCACATTGTAAGAGTGAGTTAAGGAAACTAAAATCTGGTGGTGTTGGGTTATTAGAAACTAATCCAGAAGGAACGAGACAAATTATTAAACATCTGAGTGGAGTGAAGATTTTATCATTCGGTTTTGATGTTGATGAAGAAACTCAACGCAAACGTATGAAAAGCAGAGATGCAAGTATTAGTGAAGAAGAAATTACAACTCGCATTAATGTTAATAAAGAATTTGATGAAATATTTAAAGAAAAGGATTTATTTGAACACATCTACTTGAATGATGAAGAAAAGGAAAATTTCCCTGTTGATCTTTACAATTCATTAAATTATATTTTACAATAAATAAATGGATGCAAAAGAAAGAGCAAGAAGATTTAAGGAACATCAAGAGTTGGTTTCAAAAGTTGTAAAACAACAGGAAGACATAAAGAAGAAACGCAGACAGAAACTAACGGGCGAAGAAGCATTTGAAAGAAAACAAGAGAAATTTTTTAAACCACTTTTAAAAACTTCCCAAGAAAAAATGAAAGATGTTTCCACAGTTCCCACAGTAGAATATACTCCTAAAAAACTTCAAATGTTAAAAGATTTTGATCAAATGACGGAGGAAGAATTAGAGCATTTAGGAGAATTAAAGGTATATGATGATGAAGGTTTATTTCAACAACTGGAAGAGATTAATCAACCCCCTGATTATATTGTGAATGCTGTTCAAAACAATGAATATTCAGCGGATTCAAAAACCAAAGCAGGACTCATTCCAACAGAACAACCAGCAATATTTCATCTTGTTCAAGAAAAGGTATTGATATTTAATGATGAATTAAGGTTCTTGGGTTCTGCTCAACCCCTGTTAAACTAACTCCGAGATTAATGTTTCTTCTCACAAAAGATGGAAGACAAGGTTCAACTGTGAGGGATGAATCAAAGTATATTGATAAACCATTGGATATGGAAAATAATGATGATTGAGTATATATTGATCTGCTGAACACTCTAAATTATAAGGTTATTCTTTCTGGTAAAAGTAGGAAGAATGAGAAGGAGAAACACATTATTCAGGCTTAAAGTATCCTTGGTTCAGGTGTTAGTTTTCTTCCAAATGACCCATCGCAATTAGTTAATAGACTGTTATTGTTGTTAGGTAGTAAGAAGGCTGGAAATAACAATTGTTTCAATGAAGCATCAGCCATTTTAGACCAGTTGATGAACATGTAAATAATTAATAAATATCAATATAAAGACATTTTATCTCATTTTAAATAAGATGAGAAGTACAATCCTTAGTTTCAATTTCACAACAAGCGACCACACATCTTCATTCCCATACCCACTACAACTTGACACAACAAAAGAATATGAGGCATCTTTATTGTCCATGGAAACTTATAATACCTTATTTAATATAAGCGAGAAAAATGACAAGTTTAGTAATAATCCGGGAAGTGGATACAAAACGATAACAGTCTCACCCGGAGCATATGAGATTTCTCAAATATCTTCCGAAATTGCTCGTCTTATGAAAGAACAGGGTGATGAACCAAAAATATTGTTATAGACATTCAAAAACATACTTCAAAATCAACGATTAAAGTTAAAAATAACTACAAGGTTGATTTCACAATTGATAATTCATTTAGAGAGTTATTGGGTTTCTCCTCAAAAAAGATTGAAACTAATGGGACGTTTTACAGTGATAATGTCATTCAAATATCCTCAGGAATAAATTCGGTGTTAATTCACTGTGATTTGATTGATGGTGCTTATAATGATGGAAAAAAACAAATACAATATTTTCATTCAGCGCAAACTCAACCCCAATTGGTTATAAATTCAATATGGAACCTAAAAATTTGGTTTATCTCCCTGTGTCAGGAAAAACCATACACAGAGTAAATTTTAGGATAACCGACCAAGATAATCGTGTGATTTATTTTAATGGAGAAGTTATATCCATCAGAATTCACCTACGTGAAGTTTTCCAATAAATTAATACGATGGTTATTGTGAGGAAACACGAGTTGGGAAAAATATAAAATAATTACAGGGGATGGGATGTTCCTTTCCCCATACTACAAGGGTGAAGGGATGTATCTTGGTAGAGCAGGGTCGGGAACGTTTTTGACTCGGAGAGCCATGAAAGCAAAACATTTGGAAATCTATTTCAGTGAGAGCCATATAATATATTTTAAGACTGAATTCAATTAAATGTGAGTATAATAAGCCTCTGAATTTATTCTTTTAAATCATGTTGTTATAATACTGTGACGTCCACGGGACTTGAACAGTCCCGCCAACGTAGAATGAGCCGAAACGATGGAGGCGGTTTATTTATTTATAACCCAAACATGGCGGTTCTAATCGCTCTACCGCAAACGGGACGAGGAAGGTGGCACGAGTCACTTTTCACTGCGTTGATGATGTTTATTTGTTTTTATTATTAACCAGAAATAACAAGACTCGGCAAGAAGAGGGATCCGGGGCTATTCGACGGGATGGTGTGGGATCGGGCGTGGGGAAAACACAGACAATTCCAATGAAGAAACAGATCTCAAACCCTCTAAGGCACCAAGTACACACACACACACACACATACACACACACACACACACACACACACACACACACACACACACACACACACACACAACGTAGCTACTTCTGGTGGTCAGGCTGGACCGTGGTGTGGACGTAACTGTCCCTGGATCAGCGTCGGACGAGCTGGCCTTGCTCTCGTCAGGGGGGGGCAGGAGAAACAGTGGTGCTGTCGACCTCCTGGTCCTGGCCCAAGTCCGCTCACAGCCGCCAGGGAACCAGTTCTGGCGCCAAATTGCGAGCAGGAGAGGGAGGCAGGTCCGCCCGCCGTTCGACCCGTACTCCGAGTCAGTAGAACCCCAGAGCCAACCAAGGTGACGCACGAGGCTCAGCAAGGCTCCAAGACACGATGAAGAACACGATCGAATCAGCACAACAAGTATGCTTCCCGCGCAACAGCCTCCACACCAAAAAAACACGATCTTTTTGTCCCGATCTTCTTCCTCTTCTTTTTCGACCCCGAACAGAACCTTTTTATCCTCCTGTCCTCGTCACTTCCAATCGAGCCGTTTATTGGCCCACCGCCGTCGCCTTCCGCCAATCGTGATCACGGGGCGGAGCCATCCGCTGCACTGTCCTGTGACGTCACGGCCAGTCTCCAGAGAATACCAAAAGGGGTTTACACAGACACACTTACCCTATCCCGTGTCCCTATCTAATTACGTGACAATTATCATTTCCCCCTTGAAGAAATGAACATTTACTAGATAACTTATCACCACTGAATTGCTACTTATTACATCGAGATCCTGGTAAACTCGAACAGCATGGCATACCTAATTAAACATCCTA
>NW_028222419.1:0-10000 GCF_056783735.1 Eptatretus burgeri | reverse complement strand
AGGCTATTATAGAAACTTTCTTTTGAAGGAAGTTGTGTTTCTTTAAATCTCTACAAATGAATCCATATAATCATATATAAATTCTCATACTTGTAAGAATTTTCTCTTTACTTTGAATTTCATTCCTTATTTGAACTTCCTCTCTCAGAAGAATTCCTTCTTGAATTGTGAATTTCATCTTTAATCTGAATTTCCTCTTTAGTGAGAATATTCTCTCAAAAGAAAACACTAAGATTTAGAAAAGAGTCTGTGGAGCTTAGGATTTGATGCGAGGAAATAAGGTGTTCTCATAAAACTGTAAGAATCTAAAAACCGATTACGAGTTAATAGGTTTTGTGAATATCATTTTTGAAAATGAAATATACTTTTGAATTGCACAGTTATATAGCAGAAATATTCCTTGGTATTTTTTGAAAAGTTCATTTATGTCAGACGTACTGGTAGTTGGCGCTACAGTGAAGAAAGACTGGAACAAAGAAAGGTAATTTACACTACAGACTACAATATGTAATTATTTTAATCTCTACATTTACCAAAAGACACAAATTTTATCTTAACCTTAGACTTCCTTACTTTTCCCCTCACAAATATGACAGATATTGTTCATTTTAAATTCTAATTTTTCTTCTTTAGTTAATTTCAATGCTTCATTTGTTTCTTTCACAATTCAGTGAGTCTGTTATTAATCCTTTTCTTAACGTTTTACAAACTCAGAAGGATGCCTACTATAATGTTCTGTCGATGAGATTTTTTCTCCAACAGATGATTTGATATAATAACAGAAACCACACAAGGGAATATGTTTTTGATATTTATTTATGTATATGGTTCTTTTGGATTATAGTAGCTAGTATTTATCTTTTTACATACATCCAAAATCATGTATACTCACAAACAAGTGCATGATACACTTCATTATAATCTTCAGCATAAATCTTTTCACTGGTGGCCTAGGCACTGTAATGCTAAAGCTGATTTCATGATTACCACAACATTTTGAACGTTATTCTAATCGTTCTTTTGCATGAAATGAATTTAATATCACATACATTATATTTTGTTTTGCTGTTCTGAACACCTGAGAAGAGATTAACTTTGACAACATTGACAAGGCAAAAATACAATTCTTTCCAACACTGCACAGGTCACACGTGTGTTTCTTCACTTTCTATGAAAGCTGTTTGCACTTTTTAACATTTGAATTTTGTCAGTATCCTGTTAATCCACATACACATAGAAAGATTATTCTTTTTCTCAAACTTTATAACATCACACAATGGTACTGTAGTCTAAAATCTTGAATGTCCAAAGTAATTTCATATTTCATATGTTGTTTTACTCTTTCTGAATTACATTTTGGTGGATGTAAAGTGAGCAAGAACAGACCAGAGAAAACATTTATTATCATTGTTCTTAATATTAACAACTGCCTTCTTTAGTTTTATTTCTTTTGGCAATTCAATATAAGAAGAAGCTTTAAGAGGGTTTGATTTTAGAATGTGTATACCTAAAAAGATGATTTTTTTAATGACGAATCCACTTCCTACCATTTCAAATATTAATGACCTCCCATTCCTTGAGGTTCTTCAAGAACCCCACTATTCAAAAAATCTTGAAATGATGCTATGTTAAATGAAGATCTGTTCTCATACAAGGAACACCATCTTGTCTTTTCATATTCATTTTCACTCTCTACATAAACCTTTAAAGTTTTTATTTCTTTTAATGTCTTTTTAATAAATTTTTCAACATCGGGTTTCACTATTTCAATTGATTCAGCTATTGATGATGGACTGGGTTCTCCAAATTCGAAAAATCCTTATTTTTATAGTGCCCTTTAAATGCCTCATCAGTGTTTTTGTCATAAATAGTCTCCCTTTACTTTAAACTCATTTTTTCTGGTGTTTTTGCACAATTGAAGATGCTTGATTGATAACTAATTTTCAAAACATCCTTCAACAGACATCACAATGTTTTCTTTCCAACTCAAGAGGACACATTTGATGAAATAGATTAAATGTGTGTTTGTTGGTCGGGAGGTGTTTTCTATAATGCTTATATTCGTGATTACAAACATCTATATATCGCTGTATCTACCATATTTATAGAATAAAACTTTTGCTTAAACTAAAATTTTCTTGGAGAAAATTTCTGTTTGACTTATAGGTGAATCTGTGCTTAAAAACCATTTTATCCTCCAAACTTTTTCACTTAATAAATACAATGTTTTACACACAAAAGACAAGTTTCCAATCAATCTCTTCATCTGTTAAAGATACTCGAGAAATATGTCAAGGATGTAAAATTGAACAAAGATAAATATAACAACTATTGGATAAAAACTTATTATGGTAACAATATGAGAGGTTCTTCACTTTCCTTCAGTGGAAGGGTTTTTAGTTATACCTGGTAAGAACATCACCAAAGTATCTCTAACAAAAGTTTTTCTTCCTTTCTCCTTCTAGGTAATATATTCAAAACTAGAAAAAGCAATGAAACAAGAAAAAGTATCAAAGAACAAAAACCTTACATAGAAGCTTTTAGAAAGAAAAGATAAGACCATCTGTAATATGCAAGCAGAACTAGATGCATTTTTTTCAACAAATCTAAAGACAAATCTTGACAAACAAAGGATGTTAATAATATCAGGTGCGAAATGACATTTCGTTCAATAGTAGTTGCAACGACAATTTTAAAATCACCTTTAATATAAAAACGTCATTGAATCTGATGAAGAAAAAAGAGGATTGACATCGACAGGTACACAACTGAAAGTATATTTGAATTTCAGTTTGCTAAAGTTTTACTTTATAAATATACTATCTTTCCTGATTCTCCAAGGCTGACAAATTTGAGAATTGTCCTGCGTGTGAAAGACAGGGATTAAACACAGAGTCAAAAGCCTAGAAACAATGTATATTCTGTGATTCTCTTGAATTAATAGATAATAAAAAATATAAAAAGGAAAATAATTCTTTTAGATTTACACCAAAAATGAATGTACTTTACAAGATTGATTATAGAAATGAATGTAAAGTATGAGGATGATAACACACCTTTTCCTTACAAGGGAAGAAACTGAACGTATATGAGAAATGTTCAAAGGACGTTTGCTGCATATTTATTCATGGATGTACTTTTCAGGGAACATCAACACAAGATACGTATAACAAAACACATGGATTATTTTGAAATTTAAACCTGAACTTAGGATGTTATAGAGTTTCTAAAAAAGCCAATAATAAATTAAATAACTCTGTTTTTCAAATATATAAATGAATGATTTTTTACCTATTTGGGAAAATAAGATGTACTTTAACAACCATAAAAATCTCCCAAATTCACAGATATCTCATAGTTGGTCCAAGTGGATGTGGAAAAACCTGCTTACTTTTAAAAATGCTGCTCACTCCCAATTTTTTAGATTATGATAATTTAATAATTTTCACAAAGTCGAGTTTTCAACCAGAGTATCAACTACTCTCACAAGGTTTTAATGCTGGTCTTCAAAAAGAAGATATAATAGGTTTATTTAAACGTCAAAAAAACCTAAATGATTATAACATTGAAGATATAATTCAACTATTTTGTGATACACAGAGATGTAAAAAGAAATCAAATCTTATAATCCTTGTATTCTTAGTGATAATACATGGATGATATACTGCCTCCCCAAGATTTGGATAAATCAAAAAGAACCTCGTTATCTTTGGAGAGATTGTGTTTTCAATGAGAGAACCCAAACGCAGAGAATAATAGTTACTACAATAAGAGGGAGATATTCTTCTTGTAATTGTATTTATCTTAGTCAATCAGATTTTTCAACTTCCTCATTGCGTTCCATCAGAAACAATGCTACATACTTTTATTTTATTCAAGCTAAATTAATAATAGGATATCAACAATTTTTGGAGATACTGAATTGTTCTACATTATGTAGTAGCAAAAGAAATTTGAGGATTATATGAAGCATTACCCACTGAAAAATATAAACATATTGTTGTGAAACAAGACGAGATATTAAGGGATATATTTTTATTTTATAAACAATTACATATGTGAAATGACACCTATTATTATAAATCTTAAAATCTGCGTCTGGAAAAAACTACATAAATCACAGGCCTTGTGTAGCACAAATGAGAATATTGTAAATTTATTTAAAAACAATTCTTATATACTACTAAATCAACAACAACTAGAGCAATAAGCACTTGAGAAGTAAAAGGTGAAGATTATCACTATATTTCAGTGGAGGAACATATGCGATTGAGGAATGAAGGACAAATATTTGATGAGGGTTTTCTTGCACAACAAAATATTCCACATTGTAAGAGTGAGTTAAAGAAACTAAAATCTGGTGGTGTTGGGATATTAGAAACTAATCCAGAAGGAACGAGACAAATTATTAAATATCTGAGCGGAGTGAAGATTTTGACACCAAGGTTTTGATGTTGATGAAGAAACTCAACACAAAACGTATGAAATGCCAGAGATGCAAGGATTAGTGAAGAAGAGAATTACAACTCGTATTACTGTTAATAAAGAATTTGACAGTATTTACAGTACAGGATTTATTTGAACACATCTACTTGAATGATAAATAAAAAGAAAAATTTCCCTGTTGGATCTCTACAATTCATTAAACACATATATTTTACACAATAAATGTATACAAAAGAAAGAGCAAGTAGATATCAAGGAACACTAAGAGTTAAGTTTCAAAAGTTGTAAAACAACAGCACATATACAAATAAAACAAGCAGACAGAAACTAACGACGAAGAAGCATTTGAAAGGAAACAAGAGAAATTTTTTAAACCACTTTTAAAAACTTCCCAAGAAAAAATGAAAGATAAGTTTCCACAGTTCCCACAGTAGAATATACTCCTAAAAAACTTCAAATGTTAAAAGATTTTGATCAAATGACGGAGGAAGAATTAGAGCATTAGAGAGAGAATTAAAGGTATATGATGATGAAGGTTTATTTTAACAACTGGAAGAGATTAATCAACCCCCTGATTATATTGTGTAAATGCTGTCCAAATGAAACAATATTCCATGACTCAAAAACCAAAGCAGAATCTCATTCCAATATAACAAACCAGCAATATTTCACCCTGTCTCAAGAAAAGGCATTGATACTTAAATGATGGAATGCATATTCTTGGGTTCTATCACACCCCTGTTAAAACTAACTCCGTAGATTAATGTTTCTTCTCACAAAAGATGGAAGACAAGGTTCAACTGTGAGGGATGAATCAAAGTATATTGATAAACCATTGGATATGGAAAATAATGATGATTGAGTATATATTGATCTGCTGAACACTCTAAATTATAAGGTTATTCTTTCTGGTAAAAGTAGGAAGAATGAGAAGGAGAAACACACATTCAGGCTTAAAGTATCCTTGGTTCAGGTGTTAGTTTTCTTCCAAATGACCCATCGCAATTAGTTACAGACTGTTATTGTTGTTAGGTAGCAAGAAGGCTGGAAAATAACAATTGTTTCAAATGAAGCATCAGCCATTTTAGACCAGTTGATGAACATGTAAATAATTAATAAATATCAATATAAAGACATTTTATCTTCATTTTAAATAAGATGAGTATAATAATCCTTAGTTTCAATTTCACAATTAGTTTACCACACATCTTCATTCCCATACCCACTACAACTTGACACAACAAAAGAATATGAGGCATCTTTATTATCCATGGAAACTTGATAATATCTTTTATTAATATGGGCTAGAAACACAAAAACAAGTTTAGTAATAATCCTGGAAAAGGATACAAATCAGAGAAATAGTCTCAACCGGAGTTATATGATATTTCTCAAATATCTTCCCAAATTGCTCGTCTGTTCTATGAAAGAATATAGGCATGAACCAAAAAATATTGTTACAGACATTCTAAAATATACTAAAAATCAACCATTAAAGTTAAAAAGAACTACAAGCTGGATTTCACAAATTGATAATTCGTCAGAGAGCATTGGGTTTCTTCCTCAAAAAAAGATTGAAACTAATGTGACATGCAGGAAAGACAATGTCATTCAAACATCCTCAAGGGAATAAATTCGGTGAAAGACCACTGTGATTTGATTGATGGTGCTTATAATGATGGAAAAAAACAAATACAATATTTTCATTCATGTAAACTCAACCCCACTTGGTTATAGAAATTCAATATGGAACCTAAAAATTTAGCTTACCTGCAAATGTCAGAAAAAACCATACTAGAGTAAATTTTAGGACAACCGACCAAGATAAATGCATTTACTTTACGGAGAAGTTATATCCATCAGAACGTACCTACGTAAAGTTTTCCAATAAATTAATACTATTGTTATTATATGGGAACAATGGTAGTTGGGAAAATATAAAATACTAATAGGGGATGGACAATTCCTTTCCTGAATGCTACAAGGGTGCAAGGATGTATCTTGGTAGAGTAGAAATGGAAAACGTTTTTGACTTATATTTCACATGAAAGCAAAACATTTGGAAATCTATTTCAGAAGAGAGCTATATAATATATTTTAAGACTGAATTCAATTAAATGTGAGTATAATAAGCCTCTGAATTTATTCTTTTAAATCATGTTGTTATAATACTGTGACGCCCTACCGGGACTTGAACAGTCCCGCTAACGTAGAATGAGCCGAAACGATGGAGGCGGTTTATTTATTTATAACCCAAACATACACTGATCACGGTACCGCAAAACGGGACGAGGAAGGTGGCACGAAGCCACTTTTCACTGCGTTGATGATGTTTATTTTGTTTTTATTATTAACCAGAAATAACAAGACTCTGCAAGAAGAGGGATCCGCCAGCTCTTCGATTGGATGGTGTGGGATCGGGCGTGGGGAAAATATTGCCAGACCATTCCTAATGAAGAAAACAGATCTCAAACCCTCTAAGGCACCAAGTACAGCCACACACACACACACACACACACACACACACACACACACACACACACACACACACACACACACACACACACACACACACATCAGAGCGGCTTCTGGTGGTCAGGCTGGAACCGTGGTGTGGACGGAACTGTCATCCTGGATCAGCGCTTTCTGATCAGCTGGCTCTGTTTTCGCCAGGGGGGCAGGCAGGCAGCAACAGCACATTCGACCTCCTTGTCCTGGCCCAAGTCTGTCTCACCACAGCCGCCAGGTCCAGTTCTGCTGGGCACCAAGGTGAGAGCAGGAGAGGGAGGCAGGTCCGCCCGCTGCCCGACCCCGTACCTCCGAGTCAGTAGAACCCTGAGCCAACCAAGGTGCACGGACGAGGCTCAGTGCTCCAAGACACGATGAAGAACACGATCGAATCAGCACAACAGGCATGTTTCACAGCAACAGCCTCCACACCAAAAAAAAAAAAACACGTATCTTTTTGTCCCGATTTTCTTCCTCTTCTTTTTCGACCCCGAACAGAACCTTTTTATCCTCCTGTCCTCGCTACTTCCAATCGAGCCGTTTATTGGGCCCACTGCCGTCGCTTTCCGCCACCCGCATCACGGAAGAGGAGCTATCCACAAACTGTCCTGTGACGTCACGGCCAGTCTCCAGAGAATACCAAAAGGGGTTTATACAGACACATTTTGGCTCCTATCCCGTGTCCCTATCTAATTACGTGACAATTATCATTTCCTTTGAAGAAATGAACATTTACTAGATAACTTATCACCACTGAATTACAAATTATTACATCGAGATCCTGGTAAACTCGAACAGCATGGCATACCTAATTAAACATCCCACTTACTCCTTTGAATGCATACTCTCCCCCCTCAAACGTAACAATACTCACCACAATGGGATCTTTCTGGTGCTGCATGGATTTGCTTGGTGAGTGCTGTTTTTTTAAATTTTATTTTTTTTTTTTTTGTATTTTTGTACTTTTTTTGGTACTTAATTTGGTACGGTGAGGTTAAGCTTCATGCAAGCATTGAAGCTTTCATCCATCAGACGTGATTGTTGGTTGGACTTGATGTTTCAAGATGTGTAGAATGACTGCTCACATGCATAAAATGGATCCAAACACAATCAATACATAATACTCCTGCACGCAGTGCAATGCATGGTATGTGACAGGAAGCGCGTTCCAAGTTTTGGATAATCAGCCGGTCTTGGGGTTGAAGTTTCTGCTTACTTCCCTGGTCCACATGTGCTTTGCGTCACCAACTCCGCTTTCTGTCGTAAGGGATTCTTTCAAAATCTTCATTCAGTGACTTCAACTGCATTCACCCATATGTCTGAGGCCTCTCAGGTCACTTTTACAATTTCTGCTTCAAAATTTCTGGACGGAGACACCAGGAAGAGAACTCCTAGGTCACTGTGTTCAGTGAACACTCGTTTGGATGGGCGATGAACTTAAAAAGACGAGTGTGCTCACGAAATTCTCCAAAGCGTGCTTTGAATGACTGAAGGAGACTGGATGTGAAGCCAGCTAACTGGTGGAGATCAAAGTTTTGAGTGGGCTCACTTGCTGTGTGCATGCATCTTCAAATTGTCTCAGTTTTTCAAAAATGTAATAAGTCCAATTCTAGTTTCTAAGATCCATGATAAAGAGCTCAAGCTTGTTTTCAAAAGCAAAACACAGCTTGTTGAAGGGATAACACTGTATTTCCAATGCCTTGCATTTTCACGTTGAGCTGTCTGTGATGTTCAGTCATATCCACGAGATAGTAAAACTTGAGGAGCCACTAGGCTTCGAAGCAGGCTCAGGATAAAGCTCAATCCCTTTCATATTTAAGGAAAGTCCGGATTGCCTTCAGGTGCCGCCGACAACGATAAGCACCTTCCCTCTTGACAACCAACGCACATTGCTGTGCAAAAACAGACCGTGATAGTTATTTCCAACTTCATCCAGCAGTGTTAAAACTGGCGAATTATTTAAGGCCTGTGCAACACAGCTGATCACACTAACAACTGCAGCGACATCACTTCGCTGGCTGCCCATCACATATCTCAGCACAAAGTGCCTCTCTGGTGTAGAAATGCAAATGGAAACTAGGGATATTCTATTTTTCTCATGTTCATGGAGAAGCATTCACAAATCCTTTGTTTTTCCCCTCACCATACACGGAGCACCATCAGTACACACTGAGATAAGTTTATCCACAGGTAGATTTTTTTTTTTCTTGAGCTAACTCTATGAAAGACTTGAATAAATACTCACCTCTTGTGGACCCTTTTATTGGCAGAACAGCAAGACTTTCTTCGCGCAGTGTATCACCACAGCAGCGTATCTCCTTGCACCACACTGAACTGCGACAAATGAGCCACGTCTGTTGACTCATCCAAATAGGTGTCCGGCACGGTATTTATGGCCAAAACCTGATTTATTTTCCACTTGGTCACACCATGATGGGTATGATCACACAGCTCTTGCCTACAGGAGGCACAGCCCTGTGTCCGCTTGATTATCTTGTATCTTGTTCGGGAAGAGCATCAAAAAGTGTCTATTAAGGAGACATCCAGCACTGCGAACGTTTTAGCATCCTCGTGATTCAGTGAATGGTTTTCCGTACCTCACCATTGCACAAGATCCATGTGCCAGCGGAACATAGTCACCTTATTGGGTCCATGCCTTGAGCGTCATGCTGGCCAGCCAAAAACCTGCCTCAGTAGTTCTTGGCACCGCTTTCATTGTGCTGTCTCAGTAGGGCATTTTGATGCAAAGATAGTATGGCGTGGTGTCGGGCGCCGCATTATATTCGACCGTTTCACCGATGCAATTCTTGTCATTGCAAAATTAGACACACCACAGAACCTGCTCTCTCCACAAAGGCGACTGCCTCCTACCTGTCCTGCCGAAACAAACGATACTCCTCACCTTTTTTTTCTTTTCGCCATCTTCTTCGTCACTGCTTAAGGGTTAGGCTTTGAGCAAATGAGAGAGAGGGAGATGTTGACCCAACTGAGGCTTGGCAAATAGTGAGTCTCATTGGCCTGGCGCACGGGCTTATATACTCGAGAG
>NW_028222418.1:40000-41299 GCF_056783735.1 Eptatretus burgeri | reverse complement strand
TTACACACACATTACATATACACACACATATTATATTACATTACATATTACATATTATTACATTATATATATATATATATATACATACATATATATTACATATTATTACATATATATATATATATATATATATATACATATTATTATATATATATACATATATATTAATATATATATATATATATATATATATATATATATATATATATATATATATAGAAGAAGATATATATATATATATATATTATATATATATATATACATACATTATATATATATATTATTACACACATATTATACATATTATATTACACACACATTACATATACATATATTATACATATTATATATACATATATATATTACATTACGACATATTATATATTACATATGATATATACATTACATATATTATATTATTATATTATTATATACATACATATATATATTACATACATATATATATACATTACATATATATTATATATTATATATTATCACATTACATATATATACATACATATATATATATTATTACATACATTATTACATATATTACATATTATTATTATATTACATATAAGACATATATATATATATATATATATTAATTACATTACATTACATATTAATAGTACATTATTGACATATTATTATTACATATTATTATATATATATATACATATTATTACACACATATATATATATATATATATATATATATATATATATATATATATATACATTATACATATATTACATTATACACACATATATATTATATATATGATAGCCATACATATATATTATTATATATATATTACATTACATTCACATTATATACATATTATTATTACATTACATTACATATTATATATATATATATATATACATGACATACATATATACATATATTACATACATATATATTGATATACATACATCATATTATATATATACCATTTACATTACATATATTATATATTATACATACATTATATTATTATTATTACATTACACACATTACATACATATACTGACACACACATATATACACGTACACACATTATTATTATATACACACACACACATGTTTCATACACACACACACACACACATATTATTATTACATATACATACACACATACATATTATTATTATTACATTACATATATTATTATTATTATACATATTACATTATTATTATTACATATTATTGCTACATACATATATATATTACATATATACATTATATTACACATATTATATACATACATTATTATTATTATATATATATAT
>NW_028222418.1:0-15000 GCF_056783735.1 Eptatretus burgeri | reverse complement strand
TTTACGTCATCAAACCTGAAAGCCTTAAAAGACAGAATTGGAAGAAGAAAAAAAAAACGTAAAAATATATATATATAGGTGGAAATCTCATTTTGAAAAAGACATTGTGTTGGGCGAGGATTGAGTTGGGGTTGAGATTTTGAATGTGAGGGTTGGGGTTGAGATTTTGAATGTGAGGGTTGGGACACACACACACATACACATCAACAAACAAAAGTTAAGCCTTGACTATTCAGTTGAGGATTCTGTGTTTGGGGTTCACAGATCTAAGAACGTCCCCCTTGACACACATTATATACTGTTATACACCTCGGACTTGGCCCTCGAGTGTCCACAACGGTGTATAGTAGGAGGGAGTGAAGCGCCAACCTATTGCTCCCATTACACACACACACACACACAAACAAAAGTTAAGCCTTGACTATTCAGTTGAGGATTCTGTGTTTGGGGTTCACAGATCTAAGAACGTCCCCCTTGACACACATTATATACTGTAATACACCTCGGACTTGTCCCTCTAGTGTCCACAAAGGTGTATTATCTGCTTAGTTTTGTCTTTTGTAATTCCTGTGAATAAAATGAACCTAAAATCTCTTCCCCTTCCAAATCATATATTTTATAAGTCCAAGGAACTGTATCTATTACATCAACAATTTTAAAAAGTTCTTTCGTCCATCGTTCAGTAAAACCCTTTTCAAAATGAGATTTCCACCTATATATTCTTACGATATCACCAACTTTGAACTTAGGTTTTCTGACATTAATCTCTTTTTCATATTTTAATTTTGTAAATGTTTCTGATGGCTTCATATTCGTTGACGTGTGAATCGTGGCATTATACTTATCCACAATATCCTGAATAAAAGATAACCATTGTTGTGAACCGAGTTGTGTGAATTTTTTATATAGTCTCTCTTTTAAGGTACGATTAAAACGTTCAACAACAACTGCCTTCCCTTCATTAAAGGTACTGTATAATGTAATACTGTTATTTTTTAGAAAATTCATAAATGTCTTGTTATAAAACTCTCTACCCTCATCAGTCCACAATTTCTTAGGTTTTCTCTTACTTTTATTAAATATCTGTTGAAAAGCTAACATAAGAGTATTACCTGTTTTGTTTTTAAAGGGACAACCCACACATATCTACTCCTCAAATCAATAACGGTTAAAGCATACTTGTACCCCTTATCATTATTGAGTTCAATCAAATCAGCAGACCAGATATAATCTACTTCCTTGGAATAAACTTTCCTTCTCTGAAACTTTGTGAATATTGGTTTATGTAATTCATCAGCTAATTGCTCTTCAGTCTTAATGGCATCATTAGAGCCTATAAGTTTTTTGAATTTCCAAGTCCAAGTTTCAATTTAGCACTAATCATCTTCTTCACGATGAACCTATCAACTTTTTCTCTCAAGGTTGGATTTTGTATCAGAGACAAATTATACAACATTTCTCTATCGGCTTCATGCTTTTCTTCCAACGTTGTGGTATTCCCATAATCAATATCGTGTCTCATGCACACTTCATCAACTCTATTGATTGGTTTACTCCAGGATTTAGGATTATCTGCCTCATCTAATCTTTTATCCAAGTTTGTGCCTGGACCACAGAAAGAATACCCTGGAAGATGTAATTCCCTGGTATTCCAGTAGTTGTAAATTTACTTCCTGATAAAAACTTTTGTATATCTCCTCCGAGTTTGTGTTTGGAGATAAATTGATTTTTTTGAACCACACACCGAACATATACCTTTTTGTATAACCCTGTTATTTTTACTTTTAATATATGAAATATTTTTAGTATTAGTTTTCTTTTTACATTTGAGACAATAACTCATTTATTTATGAGAAAAATTTCTGCAGAGTGCAAAAACCTTTTTAGTTTCCAACATGCACATTTGAATCTTAATTTTTAAAACATAAAGAATCCTAAGAAATGCCTTCACTCTCTCCTCCATTTATTTAAGAAAAAACTTGAATTAAAATGAATAGCTTGACGATGCTAATAGTTTTGTTGAAAGTATTGCAAATAGACTTGTTAATTCTTTGTATTCCTCCCTGGTGAGATAAGTTATTTTCTTTAATACCTCTATTCTTTTTTGAATCTCACTGGTTTCCATATTTTGATATTTATTCATTCTCTCTCTTTCCTCCCTCTCTCTATTCTCTCTTTCCTCCTTCTCTTTCTCCTCCTCCTTTTCCTCCTCTTCCCTCTCTTCTTCAACTCCTTCCTCATCCCTTACTATCCTTGAATCGTTTACACCCCATAGAATATTATACATATATTCATCAGGATTTCTTGTTATTCCTGTATCCAAAATAATTTTTTTTACAACAGGAAACCAATAAAATTTCTTTTGAATTTCTAAAAGAGCCTTACCTTTTCTTAACCTTATAATTTTTTCATTATTTAACATTCTAATTAAATCTAAAGTTGTCGGTTTATCAACATCAGCATAATGCCAATCTTTTATTGAAAATACCTCATTCTTATGTTGTAGAACATATTTATTAAAATACCGAATACCCTTTTCTTGAAGGTATGCTTGAACACAGAAATGATAATTTTCTTGAAGCCTTCTTGCTGTCATTTATGTATTAGAAATATATGTTAGAATAATATTATGGCACGAAACACCTCCCCATCTTCCCATAGTTAAATCATTTTGTATTTCCTTACTTATTATATATAATCCTGTTTTTTCTGTTTTCATGAGATAAACAAGGGCAAAACCATTATTATATTTACCCTTATTAAATTCTTTTATTTGTTGTTTACTAATCGTGGCTCCACAAAACTCATTCTCGATACCAAGTGGATAATATTCTTCCTTACGAGACTGATTTAATTGTTCCAGGTCTTCGAGGTTAATTTTAAATGACCAATTATACCCTAAATCATTCATATCATACCCCCATTGTTCTATTCTCATACAAACGATACGCCCTTCTTTATAAAAATTTATTTTAATTCGAACTGTGAATTCTGTATGACCTGGAGATAATATCAACACTTCTGTATCTTTAGAATACACAGCCGTTTTATTTAAGTATATATATTGTGATAAATCGCTTAATCTCACCAAGTCATTCGCGTCAGTCGGGCTTGGATAATTTTTTAATTTATAAGCATTTTTCATGTTAATATTTTTGTTTATATTATATTTATATCGTTCAGCCTGTGCCTTTGTATAATAATTTGATAAATCAATATCCAGTTCTTGAGATACACCAAAGATAGAACCATCTTTACCAACATAAGTCATTTATATTAGATTAAAAATAATATCATAAAATTTTTTATTTTTGTTGAGTTGAAATAACACATATAGACATAATTGACCACAACACTTGGAATTTAATTCTTGGACTTGAAATGTTTGATAAACACCATTCTGTAAGAATTTTATGACTTCAACAAGTGGTGGAAGACCAAAACTATCAAAATAATATTTGTCTTGACTATTAAAAATACAAACCCAATGAGAACCGTTCCCATCATTATCTTCTAAGTTCATAATAATATTCTTTGTATGTTTCGACACATTTGTTAATTCATCTCTCATACAAATAACCACATTATGAATTTTTAATTTCTTACAATATTTGGCAAGTTGTAAATTTGATGTTGTATTCTTTCCAAATTCTTTCAACCACTCATCAATGCTCATTTATTTATTAGAAAGATATAATCCATTACCTCTTTTCGTTAATTTTACACCTGCTTGTGCTATAGAAGAAAGCATATCTCCAACTAACAATCTCGCTTTATCAGGCAGACCTTCAAGTTTTTCAGCAAAATCTACAATTACACCACTTCCACTAATTTGTTTCTCCAACTCTTTGTTATGTCTTTCCAATTCTTTTTGAGCCTGGAGTTGAGCCTTCCTTTCGTTGGCAGTTTTGACCGCTGTTGAAATACCACCCGTCAATGCTCCAACCGCACTTAAACCAGCAAATAAAGGAATTAGAAATGGGAGAAATCCTCCACTCGTCTCTCTTATTGAATATTTTTTCAACATTGGTTTTGTCATTTTAATTTTAAGTGAGCCAGTGTTATTCAAGATTTTAACCTGTTCTCTTGTGAGCAAAACATCAATTCTTACTGCTCCTTTTCTCTGAATTGTATTAACGTTAATCGTACAAGGCTTTTGATTTTGAACACAAGATGATAGTTTATGAAGATTGATTTGATTAACATATACCCCAGTTGGTACTTTGCCACTCATTTATTTAACAAAAAAATTATGCGAGACTAATCATCACACCATTATCTGTATTAATCTGCAATTCTGTTTCTTCCAAAAGCAAACAATATGTATCAACTTCTTCACTCTCTCCTCTTTCAATGTATAGGGAAGTATCCACTCGATTAGACTTTATAGTTTCTTTTTGAGCGCTCAGGTCAAACGTATAGATTGTATACAAACTTTTAAATGCTGTCATATCCAAAATAGGTTCTTTATTTCCATTACTTTCACACACCTTTTGGTAAGACTTGTATGCTTCAGCAAAATCATTTTTTACCCAATTAATTTCCAATCTATCTCGTGGATAAAATGTTCCATCTAGAGAAACGCGAAGTTGTTTCACCTTAGCATTATCACTCAATGCATTATTCTTATCAGTCGCAGTATCACCATCTGGCTTTTTAAAAATCATCCACAGATATCGTGGCTTTCCTTCCAGAACACCCAAATTCCACGTGTAAGTAGTTTGATTGAGTTTAACGTGTTGACATCTTCTTTTGAGGTATGATACACTGAGTGGTTTCTTTGAGTTAAGTCTTCGATTCAACATCTCTTCTGTTTTAAGATTAGGAGTATATTCACTGATATACCAACTCATCTCCTCAATTACAAATTTATTCTGATCACCAAAAGCATTACCAACACCAAAAAGCAATCTATTTTCATTATCATTCCTTTGTAGTTGAAATCTAATTTTAAGACCATACAGAACTTTGTCATAATCACAAAATCCAAATATACCTTTAAGAGGAACTGCCACAGTAAAACTATTTTCTGCTTTTGTATCATCATTATACATTCCTTTCCTTTGAATATATCCAGGGTCTGTGTTTGTTCCCGTTGACATATCAGGAATAAAACCTTCGACAAACCCCTTTCCCATTCTATCACTGAATGTATAGAGTGTAAATTTCATCATTTCAGATACAGCAGAGACATAATCAACCGCTTCAACTTCTTGTGTTCCAATATACAATCGCACACTATCAAACATTTTCCAGAAGAAATCATTTACAAGTGTAGCGTTTGTGTTATTCCCAGCCTTAGTGAATTTAAATTTACACAACAAGAAACTTTCGGAGAGATTCAAATAGGTTTGTTGATTATTTATTTCAAAACTTTTTGTACCATTTGTATTCCAGTCTGTTCCAGTTATTGCATTTACCTTGAAGTAATCTTCTTTTTTAGTGGAGTTTGAGATAATAATAGTATCATCCAAATCATAGATACTATCAATTGCTTCCATACTTGTATTTATTTAGGAAAAAAGATGTTAAAACTTTTGAAACCCTGATCCAAGTATTTGAATTATTTTCTGTCGTTCTTGGGGGACAACTGAGTTTTACCTTTCTTAATTTCTTTTATTGCTTGTAATTTATGAGATTCTTTCTGAGCATCTTTTATACTCTTTACAGCACCTGCTACATTTCCCACAGCAGAAGCAGTTGAACCAATTAGGTCTTTATGTTTAAGAATAGTTGAACCAATACCCATGAGAGTATCAATTATCCCATCTCCTCTAAATTGATGTCCGACACCCCTTTGTCTCTTAGGTTTATAGTATCCTCTACCAAGATACATACCTTCACCCTTGTAGTACGGGAAAGGAACATCCCATCCCCTGTAATTATTTTATATTTTCCCAACTCGTGCTTCCTCACAATAACCATCGTATTTATTTATTGAAAAACTTCACGTAGGTGAATTCTGATGGATATAACTTCTCCATTAAAAGAGATCACACGATTATCTTGGTCGGTTATCCTAAAATTTACTCTGTGTATGGTTTTTCCTGACACAGGTAGATAAACCAAATTTTTAGGCTCCATATTGAATTTATAACCAATTGGGGTTGAGTATGCGCTGAATGAAAATATTGTATTTGTTTTTAATCCATCATTATAAGCACCATCAATCAAATCACAGTGAATTAACACCGAATTTATTCCTGAGGATATTTGAATGACATTATCACTGTAAAACGTCCCATTAGTTTCAATCTTTTTTGAGGAGAAACCTAATAACTCTCTAAATGAATTATCAATTGTGAAATCAACCTTGTAGTTATTTTTAACTTTAATCGTTGATTTTGAAGTATGTTTTTGAATGTTTATAACAATATTTTTTGGTTCATCACCCTGTTCTTTCATAAGACGAGCAATTTCGGAAGATATTTGAGAAATCTCGTATGCTCGGGTGAGACTGTTATCGCTTTGTATCCACTTCCCGGATTATAACTAAACTTGTCATTTTTCTCGGTTATATTAAATAAGGTATTATAAGTCTCCATGGACAATAAAGATGCCTCATATTCTTTTGTTGTGTCAAGTTGTAGTGGGTATGGGAATGAAGATGTGTGGTCGCTTGTTGTGAAATTAAAACTCAGGATTGTGCTTCTCATCTTATTTAATATGAGATAAAATGTCTTTATATTGAGATTTATTAATTATTTTCATGTTCATCAACTGGTCTAAAATGGCTGATGCTTCATTAAAACAATTGTTATTTCCAGCCTTCTTACTGCCGAACAACAATAACAGTCGATTAACTAATTGCGATGGGTCATTTGGAAGAAAACTAATACCTGAACCAAGGATACTTAAAGCCTGAATAATGTGTTTCTCCTTCTCATTCTTCCTACTTTTACCAGAAAGAATAACCTTATAATTTAGAGTGTTCAGCAAATCAATATATACTCTATCATCATTATTTTCCATATCCAATGGTTTATCAATATACTTTGATTCATCCCTCACAGTTGAACCTTGCCTTCCATCTTTTGTGAGAAGAAACATTAATCTCGGAGTTAGTTTAACAGGGGGTTGAGCAGAACTTAAGAACCTTAATTCATCATTAAATATCAATACCTTTTCTTGAACAAGATGAAATATTGCTGGTTGTTCTGTTGGAATGAGTCCTGCTTTGGTTTTTGAATCTGCTGAATATTCATTGTTTTGAACAGCATTCACAATATAATCAGGGGTTGATTAATCTCTTCCAGTTGTTGAAATAAACCTTCATCATGTTCTAATTCTCCAATATGCTCTAATTCTTCCTCCGTCATTTGACTGAAATCTTTTAACATTTGAAGCTTTCTAGGAGTATATTCTACTGTGGGAACTGTGGAAACATCTTTCATTTTTTCTTGGGAAGTTTTTAAAAGTGGTTTAAAAAATTTCTCTTGTTTTTTTCAAATGCTTCTTCGCCCGTTAGTTTCTGTCTGCGTTTCTTCTTTATGTCTTCCTGTTGTTTTACAACTTTTGAAACCAACTCTTGATGTTCCTTAAATCTTCTTGCTCTTTCTTTTGTATCCATTTATTTATTGTAAAATATCATTTAATGAATTGTAAAGATCAACAGGGAAATTTTCCTTTTCTTCATCATTCAAGTAGATGTGTTCAAATAAATCCTTTTCTTTAAATATTTCATCAAATTCTTTATTAACATTAATGCGAGTTGTAATTTCTTCTTCACTAATCCTTGCATCTGCTTTTCATACGTTTGTGTTGAGTTTCTTCATCAACATCAAAACCGAATGATAAAATCTTCACTCCACTCAGATATTTAATAATTTGTCTCGTTCCTTCTGGATTAGTTTCTAATATCCCAACACCACCAGATTTTAGTTTCTTTAACTCACTCTTACAATGTGAATATTTTGTTGTACCAAGAGAAACCTCCTCAAATATTTGTCCTTCATTCCTCAATCGCATATGTTCCTCCACTGAAATATAGTGATAATCTTCACCTTTTACTTCTCCAGGTCTTATTGCTCTAGTTGTTGTTGATACAATGCGTATCACGGGGTGTTTTTTAAGTAAATTTACAATATTCTCATTTGTACTACACAAGAACCTTGATTTATGAAAGTTTTTTCCAGAAGCAGATTTACCCACAAGATTTATAATAATAGTTGTCATTTATATATGTAGTTGTTTATAAAACAAAAAATATATCCCTTAATATCTCATCTTGTTTCACAACAATATATTTATATTTTTCAGTCGTGTGCTTCATATAATCCTCAAATTTCTTTTTACTACATAATGTAGAACAATTATCTCTCCAAAAATTATTGATATCTATTGAATTTAACTTGAATAAAATAAAAGTATTAGCATTGTTTCTGATGGAACGACGAGGAAGTTGAAAGTACGATTGACTAAGATAAATACAATTACAAGAAGAATGTCTCCCTCTTGTGTAGTAGCTGTCCATTACCGTTTGGTTTCTCTCATTAACACAATCATCAAAGATAACGAGGTTCTTTTTTGATTTATCCAAATCTTGGGGAGACGGTATATCATCCGTATTATCACTAAGAATACAAGTTATAAGATTTGATTTCTTTTACATCTCTGTGTATCACAAAATAGTTGAATTATATCTTCAATGTTATAATCATTTAGGTTTTTTTGACGTTTAAATAAACCTATTATATCTTCTTTTGAAGACCAGCATTAAAACCTTGTGAGAGTAGTTGATACTCTGGTTGAAAACTTCGACTTTGTGAAAATTATTAAATTATCATAATCTAAAAAGTTGGGAGTGAGGAGCATTTTTAAAAGTAAGCAGGTTTTTCCACATCCACTTGAACCAACTATGAGACATCTTAATGAATTTGGGAGATTTTTATGGTTGTTAAATTTTATCTTATTTTCCCAAATAGGTAAAAAATCATTCATTTATATATTTGAAAAACAGGTTATTTAATTTATTATTGGCTTTTTTAGAAACTCTATATTTTATCCTAAGTTCAGGTTTAATTTCAAGATAATCCATTATTTTATTTATACAATATCTTGTGTTGATATTTCCCTGAAAATTACATCCATGAATAATATACAACAACAATCCTTTGAACATTTCTCTTATACGTTCAGTTTCTTCCCTTGTAAGGAAAGGTGTGTTATCATCCTCATACTTTACATTCATTTCTCTAATCAATCTTGTAAAGTAATTCATTTTTGGTGTAAATCTAAAAGAATTATTTTCCTTTTTATATTTTTTATTATCATTAATTAGAAGATAATCACAGAATATACATTGTTTATAGGCTTTTGACTCTATGTTTAATCCCCGTCTTTCACACGCAGGACAATTCTCAAATTTGTCATATGGAGAATCAGGAAAGTCTAGCATATTTATAAAGTAAAACTTTACTTAAACTGAAATTCATCTATATTTTCAGTTGTATATTATCATCGATATCGATATACTTTTTTTCATTATCAGATTCAACGACAACATTTTTTATATTAAAGGTAATTTTAAAATTATCGTTAACTACTATTGAACGAAATGTCATTTCACCTGATATATTAACATCCTTTATTTCATCAAGATTTACATCTTTAGGGTTGTTGAAAAAAATACAAATTTCTCCTTGCATATTACAGATGGTCTTATCTTTTCTTTCTGAAGCTTCATCCATAAGGTTTTTGTTCTTTGATACTTTTTCTTGTTTCATTGCTTTTTCTAGTTTTGAATATATTACTAGAAGGAGAGGAGAAACTTTTGTTAGAGATACTTTAATTGATGTTCTACCAGGTATACTAAAAGCCCTTCCACTGAAGGAAATTGAAGAACTCATATTATTTACCATAATAGTTTTTATCCAATAGTTGTTATATTTATCTTTGTTCAATTTTACATCCTTGACATATTTCTCAGTATCTTTAACAGATGAAGAGATTGATTGAAACTTGTCTTTTGTGTCTTGAAACATTGTATTTATTAAGTGAAAAAGTTGGAGGATAAAATGTTTTTAAGCACAGATTCACCTATAAATTAAACGAAATTTTCATCAAGAAAATTTTAGTTTAAGCAAAGTTTTATTCTATAAATATGGTGAATACAACGTACTGCGATGTTTGTAATCACGAATATAAACATTATAGAAAACACCTCCGAACCAACAAACACACATTTAATCTATTTCATCAAATATCTCCTCTTGAGTTGGAGAGAAAACATTGTGATATCTGTTCAAAGGATGTTTTGAAGAGTAGTTATAATAAACATCTTCAATCACAAAAACACAAGAAAAATGAGTTTAAAGTAAAGGGAGACTATTATATTGAAAACACTGATGGGGCATTTAAAGGGCATATAAAAATAAGGATTTTTCAATTTGGAGAACCCGGTCCATCATCAATAGCTGAATCAATTGAAATAGTGAAACCCGATGTTGAAAAATTTATTAAAAAGACATTAAAAGAAATGAAAACTTTAAAGTTTTATATGGGAGTGAAAATGAATATGAAAAGACAAGATGAAGAACAAACTCCTTATATGAGAACAGATCTTCATTTTATAACATCATTTCAAGATTTTTTGAATAGTGGGGTTTATGAAGAACTATCAAGACAAGAGGAGGATGTTGATAATACAGTGGTAGGAAGTGGATTCAATATTAAAAAATCATCTTTTTAGATATACACATTCTAAAATCAAACCCTCTTAAAGCTTCTTCTTATATTGAATTACCAAAAGAAATAAAACTAAAGAAGGCAGTTGTTAATATTAAGAACAATGATAATAAATGTTTTCTCTGGTCTGTTCTTGCTCACTTACATCCACCAAAATGTAATTCAGAAAGAGTAAAACAATATATGAAATATGAGAATACCTTGGACATTAAAGATTTTAAATTCCCAATGCCACTAACAGATATTCCTAAATTTGAGAAAAAGAATAATCTTTCTATTAATGTATATGGATTAACGGATACAAACAAAGTTCAAATATTAAAAATTTCAAACAACTATAAAAATGAAGAAACACACATTGACCTTTTATATTTTAGTGTTGGAAAGAATTCACATTACACATACATCAATAATTTATCAAGATTAATCTCTTCTCAGGTATTCAGAACAGCAAACAAAATATATCCTTGTAAGCGATGTCTTAATTCATTTCATACAAAAGAACGATTAGAACAACATTCAAAATATTGTAGTAATCATAAATCAGCTGTAATTACAATGCCTAAACCTGGTGAAAAGATTTATTTTGAAGATTATAATAAATCTATCATGCACCCATTTGTGATATACGCTGATTTTGAATGTATCCTTAAAAAGATAAATACTGCTTCTCCTAATCCAAAAGAACCATATACAAATAAATATCAAAAACATATTCCTTGTGGTTTCTGTTATTATATCAAATCATCTGTTGGAGAAAAGTATAACAAACTTGAACATTATCGTGGAAAAAATGCTTCACAAGAGTTTGTAAAACGATTAGAAAAGGATTGTATAAGACTCACTAAATTAATGAAAGAAACAAATGAACCGATGAAATTAACCAAAGAAGAAAAATTAGAATTTAGAATGAACAATATCTGCCATATTTGTGAGGGGGAAATTAAGGAGTCTAAAGTTAGAGACCATTGTCATCTTACTGGTAAATATAGAGGTCCCGCTCATTCCTGTTGTAATCTTAATTATAAATTACCTTCTTTTATTCCAGTCTTTCTTCACAACAGCGCCAACTATGATACACATCTATTTATAAATGAACTTTCAAAAACACCAGGGAATATTTCTGCTATAACAAACACAAGTCAAAAGTATATTTCATTTTCAAAAATGATATTCACAAAACCTTTAACTCGTATTAGGTTTTTAGATTCTTACAAGTTTATGGGAACACCACTAGCCTACCTCGCATCAAATCTAAGCTCCACGGACTCTTTTCCAAATCTTAATTCATTCTTTCCAAAAGAGGAAATTCTCACTCAAGAGGAAATTCAGATTAAAGAGAGAATTCAAAGTAAAGAGGAAACTCTAATTAATGAAGAAATTCTAATTATAAAGAAAATTCGAACTAAAGAGGAAATTCAGATTAAAGATGAAATTCTGATTAAAGAAGGAATTCTTACGAGAGAGGAAATTCAAACAAGGAATGAAATTCAAAGTAAAGAGAAAATTCTTACAAGTAAGGGAATTTATCCTTATGATTATATGGATTCATTTATGAGATTTAAAGAAACACAACTTCCTTCAAAAGAAAGTTTCTATAATAACCTTTATGAAGAAGAGATAAGTGATAAGGAATATAAACACGCACAAGAAATATGGAAAATATTTAAGATAAAGAACCTTGGAGAATATCACGATTTATATCTAAAAACAGATGTTTTATTGTTAGCTGATGTGTTTGAAGCTTTTAGATCACTCTGTCATAATAAAAATTGTTATGGATTAGATCCTGCCCACTATTTCACAGCTCCTGGTTTAGCTTGGAGTGCAATGTTGAAAATGACAAAACAAGATATAGATTTAATCAGTGATGTGGATATGCTTTTGATGATTGAGAAGTCCAAGAGAGGTGGAATATCACAAGTATGTTCAAAAAGATATGCTAAAGCAAATAATAAATATCTTCCAAATTATGATAGTGAAAAAGATAGTAATTATTTGATGTATTTTGATGCTAATAATTTGTATGGATGGGCAATGTCTCAATTGCACCTGCAGTGGAAGGTCTCAAAATTTGTATGGATGGGCAGACAGCAGCCTTATGGTAAATTAGAGTGGGTGGAAGAAAAGGATTATGAAAAGGCTTTGATGAATATTGTTATTTCTTCTCAAGAGGAATTGAATGACGAAGAAGAAGGTTATTATTTTGAAGTTGATTTGAGGTACCCGAGTGATCTTCATAATAAGCATAAAGATCTTCCTTTTGCATGTGAGAAAGAAACTCCAAAGAAAGAATGGTTAAGTGATTATCATAAAAGTTTTAATATTAAAGGCAAATCAACAGAAAAGTTATTAACAACATTCTATGATAAAGAGGGATATGTTTTACATCAGAGAAGCTTAAAACAGTTTTTGAGAGAAGGATTGAGAGTAGCTAAAATTCATAGAGTTTTAAAATTTAAACAAAGTCCTTGGGTGAAAAAGTATATTCAATTTAATACAGATATGAGAGCAAATACAAAAGTAAAATTTGAAGGGGACTTTTATAAATTAATGAATAATGCTGTATTTGGAAAGACTATGGAAAATGTTAGAAACAGGCAAAACATTAGATTCGCAACATCTTGGAAAGAAGCTTGAGATTGATAAATAAACCAAGTTTTGAGAGAGAAGAGGTTTTTTCAGAGAACTTTTCTGCAATTCATATGAAAAAGGAAAGTATTGTAATGGATAAACCAATTTATATTGGAACAGCAGTTCTTGATTTATCAAAGATATTGATGTATGATTATTTGTATAATGACTTAAAGAAAGAGTATGGCGAAAATGTTTCATTGTTGTATATGGACACTGATAGTTTTATCCTAGATATAAAAACTGATGATGTTTATGAAGATATGAAGAAAAATATTGGAGTATATGATACAAGTAATTTCAGCAAGAAGAGTGAGTTATTTTCCAAAAAGAATGAAAAGGTTATTGGTAAGTTTAAGGATGAGTTGGGTGGAAAAGTAATGAGTGAGTTTATTGGATTGAGAGCAAAGGCATATGCTTATAAGTATGGTGAACAGATTGATAAGAGGTTAAAGGGAATAAAGAAATATGTAATAAAGAAATCAATAACTTTTAGAAATTATTATAATTGTTTGATGAATAAGAAAGAAGAATATAGGAAAATGAATACAATAAGAAGTTATAAACATAACATATATAGTGAAGAAGTAAATAAAAAGGCATTAGGAGCCTTTGATGATAAGAGATTTATTTTAGATAATGGAATAGATTGTGTTCCATATGGATATTGTATGATAGAGTGTATAAAATAGATTATGTTTTAACGATGGGAAGATGGGTTAGGGTTTTTTAAGGGCTACACTTGTGGTTTTTTCACAATGTATAAATGGTTAAACCAAGTATTAATCAAACTAAAGAGTGGAGAAAATCTCAGTCTTGGTATATAAATGGAAAACATAATGAATGTGAAAAATATCAAATAAGTCTTATTGAAAAAATAACTAAAACAAAGGTAAATAAAACAAATAAGCGAATTAATTTAAAAACTAGTAAGTTAGAGGATGTAAAGAAAAAAATGAATATCCTTGAATGGACTGAAAACTTTGATGGTTATCAATTGAACAATGAAAAAACAATTTACTATAATCTCAAAATGATATGTGGCTCAGGAGGTGGTCAGATGAGAGCATTAAGAGAAGTTTATCATTTCGTAATGGCACAAATGGGGTATCTTAAAAAATATAAAGATTCAAATGTTTTGTTTGTCAATATTTTAGATGGGGATTATTGTGCAAAGAAAATTAAACTATTGAAGGAATTTGAGAATGAACAAATCTTTATAGGTTCAATGAGTGAGCTGTTCAACCCCCAGGTGTTCAATTCAATGAGGTTCAACCTCCAAGTTAAAAGGGGAGACAAATAAATATACCTTGGGATAAAAAGGGGATTTATTTTTAGGGAAAAAAAATATGAATCGCTGAAAATCCCCCATTCATTTACATGGGGAAAAGTGAGCCAGAATCAGTATTCTTACCCTACATATATATATATATATATATATATATATATATATATATATATATATATATATATATATATATATATATATATATATATATATATATATATATATATATATATACACAAATGTATATACAGTGGGGAGAACAAGTATTTGATACACTGCCGATTTTGCCGGTTTTCCCACTTACAAAGCACGTAGAGGTCTGTAATTTTTATCATAGGTACACTTCAACTGTGAAAGATGGGATCAAAAACAAAAATCCTGAAAATCACATT